>NC_058135.1:267166472-267208696 GCF_016433145.1 Gracilinanus agilis
CCGTTTCCTCATCTGTAAAATGGGCTGAAGAAGGAAATGGAAAATCACTCCAGTATCTTTGCCAAGAAAATCCCATATTGGGCCATGAAGAGTCAGACACAATTAACAACAAAAAGGTAGCCCTGGAACTGAGCTGTAAAAGGGAAAGGAGGCATATACTGCTCAAGAAGTGTTGCCAAAACAGTTGGCTTGTCCCCTATTGAGCTCCTCATTTGTCAAATGAGTAAAGCAGCTGTAAAGACAAGCACTAAAGTAGAGAGGAAATGGATTTGGGATTGGAGGATCTGGGTGCAAAACCTGACTTTGCTATTACTGTCTTTGGACAAGATGCTTCCTTTATGTTTCCTTTTCTTTATCTGTTAAATGAGGGAGTGGACAAAGAGCTCAATAAGGTTCCTTAAAGCTCTAGATCCTTTGATTCTGAATAATTTGCTGGGGTGCTAGAACTGAAATGTTCATTCTAGGGTATGTGATCTCTTCTTCCATTGAACAAACACTTATTAAACAACTAATATCCTTCAGAGTCAGAGCAGCTAGATGATACAGTAGATATAGTCCTGGAGTCAAGATTTAACTTCCTGAGTTCAAATCTGGCCTCAGTCACTTCACCCTGTTTGCCTCAGTTTCCTCATCTGTAACATGAGCTGGAGAAGGAAATGGCAAACACTCTAGTATCTTTGCCAAAAAAAAATAAAATCCCAAATGGGTCACAAAAGTCAGATACAAATGAAAAACGACTTAATGATGACAATCCTTAAAAGTCACCAAACTATGAAAAACCCCTGAGCCAATAATACCACTACTGCCTAACACTCCAAAGAGGAGAAAAGGGACCCATTTGCACAAAAAAAAATTACACATAGTAGCTCCTTTCTTGGTGGCAAAGAACTAGAAACTAAGGTCTTCCCATCAGCTGGGTAATGGCTGACTAAATTATGCTCAATAAATATAATGAATATAAGAAATGATGCAAGGTTCAGAAACACTTGGGAAGAACTGTATAAACTAATATGAAGTGAGAACGAAGAGAACCCTTTATATACTATATTATATATATAAAGTATGCTTTATATGCTATATTATATTTATTATATATAATATATATTAATAAGCATGTGCTGTATTAATATATATTATATTTTATATATTAATATACCATATAATAATACACTGGAAAGACAGAATGCAAATATACTTAATAACTGATTAATACAATGTCCAACCAAAATTCCATAGGCACGATACTGAAGCATAGTAACTACCTCCCAACAGAGAGTTGATAGACTCAGAATTCAAATTGAGACTGTTTTGGTTTTTTTTGGCCAATAAGGGAATCTGTTTTGGATGACTCTATATATTCATTCCAAGATATTTTTCTTCCCCCACCCCCAATTGGGAGAGGGAAGATAGAAGGAAGAAAAAAATAGATTTTTGTTCATTGACTTTTAAAATTTTTTTTCAACCAACAAGGCACTCTGCTGGGTGCCAGAAACATAAAGGCAAAAATGATTTCTGGACTTAAGAAGTTTATACTCTCTACTGAAATACTTTTTTTTTATTCACTGTAGCTTCAGAATTGGTGAGAATCAATCTACAGAGCAGTAGTATGTCACTAAAACTCTTTTTCCTAATAAGACTTCTTGAATACAGAGGAGTCTTGGTAAATTGAATTCTCCTACATGTGCAAAAGGTACCGAATAAATCCACTCCTCAAAACCTAGCTACAAGAAGGTGATGGGCAGCTGGAGGAAAGTTCCCACTCCCCCTTGACCATGCCTCGTCTATCATAGAGTCAATTTCCAAAGGTTAGTTTGAGCAAGACCTGAGTGTTGCGGCAGAGCTCAGTAGGAAAGCTTTCCAACCAGAGACACCTATTACTCTTAATAACTGCAGCCAATTTCAGTCATCTATTCCCATCACACTGGTGGGAACAAGGATTGATGAGTGAGCACCTCAGAAAAGCTCTTATCCATAAAGCGACAAGCCAGAATGGAAAAAAAAAAAGAAGAGAAAAAGTCTTTTCAGAGGCATTCATGTCTTAAAGACACAGCCTTCCCCAACTTCTTCATTTGGAGTTGGGTCAGCACCAGGGGGTTGAGCAAGCCATGTCTAAGCCCCCAGACATCCAACCCAGGCGCCACTCCCTGCCCTCCACTGTCACTCATCTATGGCCAAGAACAGAATGTCTTCCCCAACCTCCATTTGGCAGCAAATAAAAAAATTCGACTTTCACCCCATATCATTTTCATCTTTCATCTTAATTATCACCACGAAAAGTACAGAAATCATTAGCTTTACGATGATGAACGTTCCATTAGCATTTCCCATATAAATTTCATATTATGGAGGAGGTTGGAATGGATAATGCAAATTCCTAATGGTCTTTTTTTCCCCCGAGCTGAGGAATCGAGGTGCTTAGCAAAATGAAATTAAATATGAGCCATTTTCAAACAAGTCAAGAACTTTAATTACTTGATAGGGGGAGGGGAAGGAGGGAACCTAAAATTCTTTAAATGGTCATATTTTTAAATCATTTCTTGTTCCACTACATTGCCCAAGCTCTCCCTCTAGATAGCTAAACACTTGTCTTGTTGTGCTCAATAGGCTTTTAAACTATTGTAAAAATGGTTCAATGTGATTTTTTTCATTAGCCGTGCTATTTAGTAAGTCGGGAAATTATTCCAAGTAAACATTCTGTTTATGTTATGGCATTTTAATTGATTCCCAGCTACCCTGGCACTTACCCTGGGTGCAGCCATCCAGCTGACGCCACCCTGTCTCCAGCAAGGTTGCCTGGGTTCTGGCAAAGGCCCTCAAGCATCCTAATTTGCTGAAGTGTGACACCTGGTGTGTCCAAAGGAGAGAGGGGAGGCCAAAGTACCCTGCTTTAATTTGGATTGCCTCCAAAGAGCTGAAAATAATTTGATAATATTGAAGGAGCTCTATTAGTAAAGGTCTAAAACATAGTGGACCTGAAGATGTTATTCCAAGGAGGCCTTTTTCACCTTGTAAAGTCCCCTGTGGGAAGTCACTTGAATTTTAGCCACAGCAGAAATAGTGCAAAGAGGTTGGTATGTTTGGTAAGGTACACCTTCCCACATAGCTGGATCCGGGCGCCATCCATCCCATGTTGGGAAAGGATAAAACCACAGTCACCTGCTCACTTACAGAGCCAAAGACAAAGGGCACATCTAGAGCAGAGAAAGAGTACAGGTGATCCACGTCAATCCTATGGCCAAAAACACAGGTACTAATGGAATCCTACCTACTATGTTAGACCTGGAGAGAATCTTAGAGATCTAACCCAGGGGTCCTTAAACTAGGGTTTATGAACTTTTTTCAAAAAAAAATATAACTATTTTAATGTCATTGGTTTCCTTTGTAATCTCCTATGCATTTAAAAACATTATTCTGAAGAAAGTTTCACCAGATAGTCAATGGAGTCCATCACACACTCACATGGTTAAGAACCCCTAGACTTGCCCATTGGGCTTCATGGTATTGTGGATTTGGGACCTAAAAGAAACTTGGAAGACACTGAGTCCAACTTCCACCCTCATTTTATAGATGGACAACCTGAGATCCAAACAAGTTAAATGACTTGCCCAGAATCATATAACTATTAAGAGTCTGAGGGAGGAAATTTGAACCCAGATCTTCTTGACTTGAAATCTGGCATTGTCTCCTCTACAGCACAATGTTCTCACTTTATAGGATGAAGGTGTGACCTGCCCAGCTGCATACAGGTCTTCCTGGGAAAGTTAAGACTGAAGCTCAAGCTTCTTGACTGAATTCTGAAGCTGCATCCTTCCTACCATGCGATTTCTTCAAACCATCACTGGTTCTTCTACTATAATCCAACTCTCTTCTTAAGATAATGATATCAATTCCATCAGCTCTGACTGTAAAGGACAATAATACACACAGATATAATGAGATCACTAATGCAAGGTACTCTACAAGCCTTAAATGCCACATAAATGCTAGCTATGATTAAAATATATAAACCAATGAGTATGTGTGTCAGTGCTTCTTGATGGGTATTTACATTTAACTCTTCTAAAAGTATACATGTGAGCACATATATAAATTCACACAAGTACATAATGGACTCTAGTGATGTTAAAACAAGAGGCTTCTCTTGAGTCAACTATGAAAATCTTATCACACTGATCAAGGAGTCAAGCCACCAAGTAATGCTGCCACTAACTAAATAGCTGTGAGACCTTGAACAAATAATTTAACTGTTTTATACTTGTTTCCTCACCTGTCAAGAAAAGGGAATAGACAGAGGCTCTTTAAACCCCCTTTTTGTTCTAACATTCCATGTTCTGAGTTTTCTTCTAATCTCAAGTCATTCTCTGTTCGACATTCTCAAGCCCTTCTCATTCTTTACTTTTAAGGTTACTTCATACTTCAATTTTCTGTTCTAATGTCCATTCCAGGTCTGACACTCTATGTTCTATGTTCTAAGGGCCCTTCCAGGTCTGACACTCTATGTCCTATGTTCTAAGGTCCCTTCCAGGTCTGACACTCTATGTTCTATGTTCTAAGGTCCCTTCTAGGTCTGACACTCTATGTTCTATGTTCTAAGGTCCCTTCCAGGTCTGACTTCTAAATTCTACATCCTAAAGTCTCTTCGGTGTCTCAAAGTAAATGTTTTGTTCTAAAGTCATTTTCAGGTGTATTGTTCCATGTTTTAGGTTCTAACTGTGCTCCCCATTAAGACATCCTATATCCTACAGCTCATCAGGATCCAGTTAAGACAAAGTAAATTTATCATCTTCCAGAACAGCCAAATTGACCATAGAATTCTCAACCAAAGAGTCTGATGTACAACTACCTCCAACCAAGAGCAGCCTACTACCAGCTTTGGCCAATACAATTTGGAAGAAATGTATAAAAGCTTTTTTGAATTCTCCTAATTGTTGTGTAGGCATGTAATCAGTCTCTCCTACTTAGTGTGACCAGTGGTGGATGGAAAATCACATTCATGAGTCTCTAATATCTGCATTTAAGAAAGAACTTGTGTTTTATTCCAATGTCTCTCTGTTGTTCTTTGTGGCCCAAAGTCTGAATTTCCCAGGAAGCCATCCAATAAGAGCCAACACCAACACCAACGATAACAACAAAATAACTCCAATGCACGCAAATGCTCACCTTTTACATTACCATTATCTCATTGGATCCTCCAAACAACTATGCCTCTTTGTTGTCTCCCATCAACCTGTTGGGTATATAGTTCAGGTATTATTCACATCCCCAATTCACAGATGAGCAAACTATAATCCAGAGCTTTTGCCAAGGTCACTTAGCTAGTAAACAGAAACTGGGACTTGTACTTAAGTCCTCTGACTTTACATGCAACACTCTTTCCCCTGTGGCACTGGTGCCTTGAGAAAAGAAACCTTGGACTTACTATGTCTTCCCTCCTCCCCTCAAGCCTTGATGGAGGCGGGTTCCTTGGAGATAGGCAGAGGAAAATGGGCTGTTACATAGCATTTCAGGAAAATCTGCTCCCCAGTAGCTCTCAGTAAGCTTTGAGGGTAGAAAATTAACAGCAGAGAGATATAACAAGTGTGCAGTGAATTACACTCCATTCATTGTCCTGTGGAGTTAGAGCCTATTCATTCCTACTCATTAAACACAATCAATATTCTATAATGGAACCATCAATTGCTATGTTCTTGACATAAACAACTACCACACTAAGTCCAAATTAAGAATCCAGCTCTGCCCCCAGACACAAGCTTGAGACTCACTGCCAAGTGATACCAATGGAGAGTTCATTTGCTTGGGGAGATAGACACCAAAAATCAGCTCAGGTGTTGGTTGATTATTAAGCATGAGACTGTTTGCCTTAGAGGTTCTATAGGAGCAGTAGGAAGCCTGGAGAGGAGGGAGGGGGATTTGAGTTTAAAATACTTGTAATTGGAATCCACCTCTGTCAACTACTGGCTGGGTGGCCCGATGAAAATGGCCTTCAATGGCCATTTCATTCATTGTAAAATGGGGATCACAGGACTGGGACTCCCTACCACATAGGCTTGCTGTCTGGAGATCAAAGTTTGGCTATGCAAACAAGCATAATTAGTCTATCCCTGCAGCTTCTTTCCTTTCCAGAATCACCTGCCCATTCTTTCCTTTCTGCAAGTTTTTTTCCTAAGGACGGCTAATTAATATTGATATAGAGCATCATCCATGATATTGTCTTCCTGCTAGCTTTCCACAGAAAACACATTCATTGCCCCCTGCTTCTTCAAGTATCTTATTTCTTAAACAATATTGGCCTGCCTTTATGTGGCACTTTAAGATTGGCAAGTGGTTTCATACCTGTTACTTCATTTGATCCTTGAAACCTCTCTGTGATGTCATGGATATCACTGGGTACAGGACATGGTCCTTGACCTCAAAGAGCTTATACTCTAGTAGGAGACAAGACATATAATAATGAAAACTTCTTTTTATTTAGCACTTGAGAATTTTAAAAGTCTGTATTATAATCCCTTAAGATTGGTGCTAGGTGGCCCAAGGGGATAGAGCACTAGACTCATCTTTGTGAATTCAGATCTAGCCTCAGACACTTCCTAGCTGCAATCCTGGGAAAGTCATTTTATTTGTTGGCCTCAGTTTCCTTCTCTGTAAAATTATATGGAGAAGGAAATGGCCAACCACTCCAGTATCTTGGCCAAGAAAAGTCCAAATGGATTGTCCCTGAATTGGATGTCCCTGAAATGACTGAACAAAGGTTGGTAGGAGGAATTATTGGCCCCATTTGACAAAAGAGAAGATTTAGTCAGAGAAAGATCCAGTGACTTACCCAAAACCATAGACCATATTTAGTGGTAGAAGAGGAGTCAAAACACAAATCTTTGGCCTCCAAAGTCAGTACTCATTCTACTACATCCCTCAACCTGCACTCTGGCACATGATAAACAACAGTACAGAAACAGTCTCAACACATGGCCCAGAGGCTGAATGCTTTAGGAATTCAAAAGGAAAGATCATCTGGGACTAGAGTTGTTGAAGGAAGGAAGAAAAAATAGGGAAGGGGAGATCTGAGCTGATCTAGAAAGATGAAGAGGTTTAGATAGGAGAAGCTTTAATTTTTGTTCAAGCAAGGAAGAGCAATAGTGGGAGAGAAAGCTATTACCAGGAATATTCAGGATAATATATTTATGAAACATACCTCACACAGTGAAGCAATGGGAAATAAGTACAGAAATATATTTCTATAGAAATATATATTCAAAGCCCTTCACAGTCTGGCTACCATGTAGCCAGGGCTTTGAATGCCAGACTAAAAAATTTGGACTGAAAAGAACATTGGATTTAGAGGTAGAAGGGAAATATTCAAATTCAGGCTCAGACCCTAGCTCTCTCCAATAATAATTAGCACTTAGATAGTGCTTTAGACTCTACAAAGCACTTGGAATGTGTTATGTCATTTGATCTTCACAACAACCCTGGGAGGTAGGTGCTATTACTATCCCCTATTTTAAATGGGAGGAAAATGAAGCTGACTTTAAGTGACTTAGCCAGAATCAGTGCAGTATCTAAAGCAGCTCTTTCTGATTCCATGATTCCATGTCCTCCACTCCATCTATTGCAAAGCCTCCTAGCTGCTGAGTTCTGCTTTCCAGTGTCTAGCCTAGTTATGCAGGGAGGAAGACTACCACCAGGTGACAGGCCCCTGGATGATGTATTCTTTTTGACCATTGCAACCCATGAAACAGAAAACTATAACATGATCCTAAATATTGTATATTATTCTTCTGATTCTGCTTAGGGTATTCTGATTCTAACTTGGGTAAATTATTTGGCTATTAATTGGGAGGCCTCGAATTGAGATCTCTCGGTACCCCCTACACCTTTATGAGGAATGGCACAGGTTCTTGAGTCAGAGGACCTCCTTCCTTCAACTGCAAGGGCTCCTTCTCCTATACCTCCAGCAGCTCTCAGACAAGTATCCATGTGTCTGGCTCTTCTCCTGCAACTAACAACAGGAAACTTTATTTTTTTAGAAGCATCATATTTGGTTGAACTGACTCTAGTCAAGGGAAAAGACCTGACTGACCCTTAAGAAGGCAAAGTAGGAAAGAATGATGAGTTTGAATCCCATATCCAATGCTTCCCACCTGTGTGACTGTGGGCAAGTCTTAACCCCTCAGAGCCTCAGTTTCCTCATCTTTGAAATAATATATATCATCCAGATCATTCAGGGGTCCTTTACAGCTCTAAAACTCTGAACCTGTGAATCTGTCTGACTGAGCAGTGATAGAGAATGGAGAATGGGGAATATAAAAATGGCAGGAAATGCTAAGAAATACATCAATGAACATTTGTTTGTTCTCTAGATATGAGTCCTTTGCCCAATAATCAACAAATCGACTTACTATTAGAAGACAAGTATCCACAGCAATATTGACATTCTTGGGGGAAAAAAACAGAAGACAAATGAAAGTCACAGCCAGGTAGAAGGATAATTCACAGATTCTCCTTGGAGATGCAAATCACACCACTATCACCATAATAATGATGATGATGAAGATAAGGATAAGGATAAGAATAATAGCAACATTTGTATAGTGTTCATAGGTTTGCAAAGCATTTAATAAGCATCATCTCATTCAATCCTTACCAAAATTCTGGAACATAAGTAGAATCATTATACCCATTTTACAGATGATGAAAATGAGGGCAGACAGAAAGTAAGTGATTTTCCCAGGGTCAAATAGCTAGAAAATATTAGAGACTATATTTGACCTTAAGCCTTATTAACTCCCCCAAAAATGAAATTTATCTTTTCTTTATAGCAAAGAAAGAAATGCTAACCAATATAAAAACCATATCAGAATCAGCCAGGCTGAGCATAGTTAGACCAAAGGTCAAAATTAACATCAAATTAAAAGAATAAGGATGAGAAGACATTGCATATGATTGAAATAGTCTCAACAAAATCTACTCAATCAAGCCCTTTGAAAATGCAAAATAGGGTGGAAGGGGGGAAGTGTAGAGGGAAGAAAGGCAAAGATTTGCACTTTATTATCACCATTTCCTACAGTCATAGCCAAGAAAACGCTTTAGCTATCCAACACATGCTCTCCTTAGTCAGCAAGATGGTCCGGGCTGGGATTGAAGTCAAGATGTCATTGTTCTGTTGTTCAGTCATATCTTTCTCTTTAGGACCCCAAGGAGTTTTGTCTATGGAGTTTTCTTGGTGAGATACTGGAGTGGTTCTTTCTCCAGTGTGTCCCCATTTTAGAGATGATGGACTGAGGCAAACAGGAATTAAGTGACTTTGCCCCAAGTCGCAGGGATAATAAGAATCCAAAGTTGGATTTGAATGCAAGCCTTCCTGACTCCAGACCTAGAGCTCTTTTTCCTGTACCACCTAGCTGCCTGAGTAAAAGGCTTGCAATATAGCTTAAAGAGGATTGGATTTGAAATCACTAATTTCAAATCTTGGCTCTGGGGCTCACTATCTGTATGATCTTAGATAAATCACATCATCTATCTGGGATCCCATTTCCTCAACTTTAAAATGAAGGCACTAGACCAAATGACCTCTAGAACCTCTTCTAACTTGCAATTCATGATCTCATGAACGTTCTCTTACACCTTCTCTTTCTTACCAAAAGCTGAACACATTCATCTATAGCAGTGATTCCCAAAGTGGACGCCACCGCTCCCTGGTGGGTGCTGCAGCGATCCAGGGAGGGGAGGGGGCGGTGATGCCCACAGGAGCATTTGGGGGCAGTGAATAACTGTAAGGGGGTGGTGATAGTATGTGACAGGGGGCACTAAGTAATATTTTTTTCTGGAAAGGGGATGGTAGGCCAAAAAAGTTTGGGAACCACTGAATAGGATGCTCCTGAAAGGTGCCCTTATCAGTTACCATATCCAGATATGAGCCAACCAATGTCAGCTCAGGAGATCTAAATGTTGTAGTAGATAAAAACAGGTCCCTAAAACCAGGAAGAAGTGAGTTTCAAGTCTTTCTCCTGACACAGACTGGTTGTTTGACCCTAGGTAACTCACTTAACTTTTTAATCCTCAAGGCTACTCTCTAGGACTCTAAGTGAAAAAGAAGGTACTGCTTTGCATCAGTAAAGGGAGTTTCCTCTTCTAGGAGTTCCTGGTAACAATGACCGTCATTGGAATGATTTGCTATTTCCTTCCCCAGCTCATATAACAGATGAGGAAACTGAGGCCAATAGGGTTAAGTGACTTGCCCAGGGTCAAGCATCCATTAAGTATCTGAGACCAGATTCAATCTCACATCTAGCTCTATAGCAGTAAATCAAATCAGGAAACTTTGTCGCCAATAAATGTAAATGATATTTGTCTTAAAAACCTAGAGGTTATATACAGGAAAGCACCAAAATTTTCTTGCCTGCACAGCTAAATAACCTCAGAACTTTTAGCTTCCTGGCTGATCCTGCAGAAGCAAAGTGACAAGAGAGATTCATTGAGCAAAGTCTGTAATGGCTCCTTCAAACTAAACTCATTAAGATGTCCTAATGGTGATTGGCAAGTTTTCCTGTACAGAGAGGCAGCCAGGTGAGCAAGGGCCTCCTGGGGCACCTGACATGCTGTTGATTGACAAAGAGAAGGCCAGCATCTTTAATGCTGCCTTTATAAGAAAGTGAGCCTTTCACTTTGGGTGTGATGGAACACTCCAAGGAAGCAAGCATGAGATCCTGGAGATAAATGGAGCTCTCCACACTGGATAAATCATGAGGACCAGGCCTTTAGCAAAGGGGGTCCCATCTAGGATTCCTAATTCTTGGCACACCAAGAAAAGGGAGGTTAAGAAGAGTGGAAAGTGTACAAGGTTTGGTGTCAGAGGATATGGATTTAGAGCCTGGCTCTTCTATGCATGTGGGTAGTGCATAGAGCTGGATAAGACCCAAGAGATCATCCTTTAATTTTTCAGGTCAGGAAACCTAGACCAAAAGAAGAGAAATACCATCAGTGTATCCACACTGGAAGGTCCCCAGGCTGAGAATTTCCCAGATCCTCCCACATGCCATTATTTTAATTTTGGAAATGGAGAGAAACTGAGGCCAAGAGAGCCCAAATGTCATTAACAAAGGGATTTTCCATTTTGGGAGTCCTCCCCAAGCCGGCAAAAGTTATAGATGCTTCCATAGTTCAACCTTCACATTTTTCAAACTTGGAAATTGAGCAAATTATATACTCACTATGGCAAATTTTCTCTTCCAATCAATTATCTTTATTAACAACCGGTGAATTATTCAGTCTACAGATTATCTGTGGTTAATTCTCTATACCTAGAATTCCTACTACCATGACTCCCAATTCCATCACACTACCCTGTCTGTTTATTAATATTCTAGCTATTCTTCATGACCTAAATCAAACACAATCTTCTCCATGAACCCTTCTCAGATCCTCCCACCACAAAAGTGGAATTAATTAGTCCCTCATCTGATTTTATACATGCAATGTTTTAATTCATATCCCCTTTTTTCTTCTTAAAACCCTTACCTTACCTTCTGTCTTAGGATCAATTCTAAGACAAAAGAGTGGCAAAGGCTAAGCATTTGGGACTTGTCCAGGTCAACACAGCTAGGAAGTATGTGAGGCCAGATTTGAACCCAGGTCTTCCTCACTAGAGACCTGGCACTCTATCCCCTGTGTTACCTATCTGCCCCCAAACCCTATTTTCCTATGCATATATCATCTCCCCCACTAAATATTAAGTTCCGTACAGGTTGAGGACATGGTCTTTTCACCCCCTTCTGCTTCCCCCAGTTTTTTGGATTGCACATAGGATGCACTTTATAAGGATTTCTTGGATGAATGAAAGAACAAATCCTTACCAAGGATCCTCTTATTCTGCTATATCTTTTTCCTGTCAATTAAATGATCTCCCCCTCCCTATTAATTAAAGTGTGCTCAGGGAAAGTATCATTAGAAAAATGAATATGCTGCTACATCTGAAAAAAGTACAAATAATTCCAAGTAGAAGTGATATTTCCACCTTCTTAAGTCATCCGTTCCAGTAATCTCCTCCATTAATGTGGCAAAGAAAAAAAAAAAAAAAAAAAAAAAAAAAAAAAAAAAAAACAGCGGACTGTGGTTCAAATCCCAGGTCCCTTAACTTCCCAGCTGCATAACCAACCAAAGGCAAATCATTTCTTCTCTGAGCCTCAGCATCCTCATCCCTAAATTAGGACAGTACATACATCAGCCACTTCACAGTCTAATCATCAGGCAAGTGTTTTACAAATTTTAAAATACTATAGAAATATGAATTATTGTGAATTGTCATCACCATTATCATCCTAGAGGTAGCTTGATGTACTAAAAAGGGTAGTGGACTGCAGATGCAGGAAGACTTGACTTCAAATCTAGCCACAGACATCTAAGAGACTATGTGAGCTCAGGTAACTATCTTAACGTCTCTGTAATGGTTTCCTTGTTGGTAAAATGAACTGGCTGGATTCAGTGACCTCATAAATCCCTTCCAGCTCTTAAATCTCTGAACCTCTGCTGTCCAAGCCCAAAGGGGATGAAAAGTTTTCAAAACACAGAGACCTAGCTGAAGAAATTCAAACCTTGTAAAAACAGCATGAAGTTCCCATGCCATGCCCATCATCCAGTCTGCTACTGAAGTTGCCTCGAAGATCAATAAACCACCAAGTATTCATCAAAAACCTACTAAGAACCAGTATGAACCTGAGAAAGTCACTTAACCCTGTTTGCCTCAGTTTCCCCATCTGTAAAATGTGCTAGAGAAGGAAATGGCAAAACACTCCAGTATCTTTCCTAAGAAAACCTCAAACTGGGGTCACAGAGAATTAGACATGACTGCAGCAACTGAATGACTAGAAATATCAAGGACTGTAGTAGAAGCTAGGAAAATAAAAAGAGAAATGAAATAATCCTTCTCCTCAAGGGGCTTACATTCTACTGAAAACATTTTCATTGAATCCATAGTCTACAGACCAGATCTTTTATTAAATTCAAAAGAGCGTTTATTTTATCCTCTTGCACGAGTCCCCCCCCCAAAATGACACATAAAAAGAATAATAGTAAGGGAGCCACCTTCCCCTGGACCATTTTTATATAAACTCCATCAAACTAAGATGGGAAGAAGATAACAATAGTAATAAAGTCCAAAGTACACTGTGTTTGTTCCAAACGAAAAGGAGAGCCCTTTGGTATGAGGCACAGGGCTGGGTAGATATAATGTTGAGTGTTTCATAAATTTCTATTACTATGATTACACAAAAATCAATAACCCAACAGTGTACTCTGGACTATAATAATGCCTTCTATCTGTCATTTGAGCACAGAGGAATGACTTAGCAACTAGAAACATAAGTAGAGGGAATGTTTGTTTTTTGATGTTTAGCTAAATTTATTGCTATTTCAAGGGCTTGATAGGGAGAGGGAAGGAGGTGGAGGGAAGCTAACAGAAAAATCTAAAATCAGAAATAAAAAGGCACAAACCACTTTAAGGTTTCCTGTCATTGTTTTGGCTGCCTTGAATTTAAGTTTGAACTTGCCAGTCCATAGCTAAAGGGTCCCCAAAGCCAACCCTTCATAAGTCGCAATATCCAAGCAGCGGGCCCATAGCAGCTATTGAATTCTACAAGCTTCCTGCCAAGGCTGAGGGAGGAAGGAGCCCTCTGCATCCTCCGGCCCTTGACCAGGCAAACACTTTAGAGAAATGCAGAGGTGGGGAACTGGTACCACTCTCTTAAAAGAGAAAACTGTCACATTTAAACACTGTAAGTCAAAAGCATTTTCTCTTAGCAAATAGAAAAATAAATACTGGATTGGGGGGGTCAGATTGATTTTTTTTCTGTCACTTCTTAGTGAAGAGAGGACTGGACCTGGAATCAGGAAAGTCTGGGTTCAAATCTTGGATACTCACTAGCTGGGGAAGTTTGGGCAAGTCACAACCTTTAGAAGCTTCAGTTTCCTCACTGTAAAATAAGGATAATAATAGCACCTAGTACAAAGGTTGTTGTTCAAATCAAATAAGAAAATGTATGTAAAGTGTTTCATAAACATTAAAAAGTGAAGTGACTGTGAACTACCATTATCAATGTTGCTATTATTTTCATTCTTTCTCTCATGTTCAAATGAATTCACAATAAAAATGGTCCTGGGACAACATCTAACATTCACACTAGATTTCTTTTATGTTTAATGTTTAGCAAACTCTTCCACAAGTGGATAAAATGACAGAGAGAGCAGCGGACAGAAGACTGGCCTCAGAATTAGGAAGCCTTAGGTTCAAGTCCTACCTCTTGCACAACCTTGTGTTGTGATACTAAGCAAATCATTTAAACTATTAAATCCCCCCAAGCAAATCTCCAAGACTTCAAGTTTCTGAGCAGATGCCAATGCTCATTTCTGGAGGGAATTTCCCTAACAGGGAGCAACCTACACTGAAGAAACCATACATCTGAGATAGATAAAGATTGAATGGATAGATAGATAGATAGATAGATAGATAGACAGACAGACAGATGGGTAGATGGATAGATGGATTGATGGATAAATGATAGATACATAGATACATAGATAGATGCATAGATAGATAGGATAGATAGATAGATAGATAGATAGATAGATAGATAGATAGATAGATGGATGGATGATAGGTAGGTAGATCAATAGTTAGATGGATTGATGGATAGATGGATAGATGATTGATGGATGGATAGATAGATGGATGGATGGATGGATGGATGGATGGATGGATAGATGGATGGATGATAGGTAGATAGATAGATAGATAGGTAGATAGATAGATAATTATAATATAGACAAACAACTAAGAATAATGGCTAGAGAGCTGATCTAGGAATCAGATAGCTCTCTAGATTCAAAATGCTGTCTCTCACTCATCCTGCCCCTAACCAAATCATACCTCTCAGTTTTCTAGGCAATCTCTAAGAGTATAAATTAGAAAGAAGGTGCCCAAGTGAATTAGAGGGCATTTCCTCATCTGGGAATCCCCTCTATCAATGACATCATAAATCCAACCCCTATCCCCTCCAGAATTATTATACTTATATTCATCACCTGAGTGATCTTGGTTAAGTCATTTCCCCTTTCTTGGCCTCATCTTCTCATCTGTAAAATAAATGGTATGGACTCACTAGTCTCTAAGGTGCCTCCAGCTCCAAAGTCTATGATGCTGTGAGAGAGCCTGATAGGAGCTGAGAGCAAAGGAGAAGTCATCCAAGATATTTCAGATTCCTCTAGTCTTTATTTCCCTTGGCTCCAAAGTAGAAATCCATCAGGTGAGGCCCCCTGGAGTCCAAATCGATTTCAGCAGGAAGAGGACACTAATAAGCAAAAAATCGAGCAGACTTGTTAATGGCCTGGCAGTTACCCCTTTCAAAAGGAAATGTCGCCCTGAAAGTGTTTGCAGATTCTGATCCATTACCTCCAGCATTGGACTGGCAGTTTTGGCAGCTGTGCCAGGAAGCACTGGGAGTGAATTTGATCCTTCGCCTATTAGGCCTGTCTGGGGCCATCTGAGTGACTCTCAGTAATAGAGGTCATTCCAAAGACCTGACTGCTGAAGGCTCACTGGAAGTGTTTTGTTACAGCCCCCGACCCAAACAACAAGATAAATATATCTCCAGGTTTGCCATATTGATCATAGCCTGCAGCTGACACATCTCTTCCCTCTGCCCCCCAAATGTCTACAAGTAAGTAATTGGTTTAAAACTAAAGATTTTTGAGCACAGAAAGAATTCAGAAAGCAGAAGCAAAGGAATTTCAAATGGAATTTAGCTGAATGAACCAGTATGGAAACCACCCACTAAGCCAGCACTTAGTACAGATTCTGGCACATAGTAGGCATTTAATAAATACTTATTCCATTTCATGAGCAAACTGTGATCCAGAAATATCATGTAACTGTCCCGACTCAGACTTATACAAGCAGCAACTGGGATCTGAAGATCTGAAGTCGGGACTAATTTAACTCATCATTAAACATTTTTAAGTGCCTTCTATGGCCAGACACTGTGCTAAGCCCTGGAGCTACAAAAAGAGATAAAAGACAGTCCCTGCCCTCTAGGAGCTTACACTCTAAAGGGGAAGACAACATGCAAATAAATATAAACAAAGCAAATCATATATAGGAAATATTACTGTTTTTCATCATTTGTTTTTTTAAAGGACCAATGACATTACCAGGTGCCATCTTGACTCCTTAATGAATTGGATTTACGTGAGTCAGAGTTGTACAAAGTCTTCAGCTTCACTATCTCTTCTTGAAGCATAAAGTCCAGTGGCAAGACAAAAGTCAGGACAACTGATGATGACCGGAATACAGTGGATGCCCTTGGCATCTTCCATATCTGACCAAGCTCTGAGCACTCCACAGTGCCTGTTTCAGCCACCTTCATGGCCATTGGAACCCATTGTTCTCATCCACCCATTCCACAGAGGGAAATCTTCACATACTTGGGGCTGAAATCCCCCTAACTTATCTATGGCTTTGTGGTCCATTGGTTTCCCTCAGCCTGGTTAAATCTGTCTACTGAAATAATTTACTGGAATATGGACACTGGGCATGCTATAGCTCCATGAAGCCACAGGTGAGAATTGAGTTCCAGGTAGCAACCAAAGGTGGATATGCAACCTTGAAAAGGACTTGGCAAGTGCCCATACTAGACTTGCTAGTAAATAGGTAATAATTTTTTTAAAGAGACATTAGAATTTAGAGGGATTGGGGAAGGCTTCTTGTAGAAGGTGGGATTTTAATTGGGATTTAAAGGAAGTCAGTAGACAGAGATAAGGACGGGAAAATGCCAGGAGTCCAGAGATGGGGTGTCTTATGTGAGGAACAGCCAGGAGGTCAGTGTCACTGGATGGAAGATTACATGTCGAGGACTAAGATGTAAGAAGACTGGGAAGATAGAAAGGGGCTAGTATATGAAGGGCTTTGGATGCCAAATGGGATTTTGTATCTGATCCTGAAAGCAATAGGGAGCCACTGGAGTTTATTGAGGTGAGGGGGAAGAGGCTATTAACATGACCTGAAACCTAGGGAAATCACTTTTGTGACTAACCAGATCTCAGGTTCCAAATCCACCTTCTTTTTCCACTTCATTAAATCAGAAATAGAGACAAATCCTTCTGACTTCCCTGATTGCCATAGAGTAAGGAGCTCCCACTAGCAAATGCATATCAGCATATTTTCTATTTTTTATAGTCCTGCAGAATTGTCTAAGGTTACAGAGATGGCCCCTGAATTGCCCAATGTCATAAAACCAGTATATGTGAGAAACGAGACTTGAACTCAGGTCCTCCTGTCTCCAAAGCCAGCTCTTTTCTGCTCACTAGACCTCATAGTTTCCCAGTTTCAAATGTCTGGCTTCAGAGATTCTAACCTATTCCAAAATGACTTCTAAAAAGAAGGGTTTCAGCCAAATCTCCAAGCCAAGATAGGTATCATGTATAAGTCAGATAGATGACTCCCAACCACCTAAAGGAAACAATTTTAAGGGTCATGGCATGTGCTCGCTCCCCACCCACAAAGAAAACAAAGCCATTTCTAGCTACTATTAAAGGCTTGAATTCTATTTATCTTTTTTCCTTGTGCTTAACCACTGCTGGGATTGGTACCTTAAGGTATCATCAGTCCTTCAAACCTTAGTGTAGTATTGAAAGACCTAAGAGTAAATTTTGCTATGGGTTGGAAAAGAGAAGAGGGTGTAAGGCTTCCTGTGGGGATCACATGGAAGGGGAAGGGGATGCCATTAGACTCCGAAAAGGAAGGGAGAAATTTCTATGGAGGAATTTCTCACCCATCTACATAAGAAGAAATTGATTTGAGTAAATCAATAAAATCACCCCCATCCCACTTAGAGTAAGTGATGAGATACAGATGCTTCGAGTGCATTTAACAGTTGTTGACTATGTGTTAACTACATAGGGGTGACACAAAATTTGTTTGGCTTGGCTAAGGAACTTGGTCATGCCCTGTCAGCCTGGAGCTTTATCCTCGTTGAACCTGAGGGTTTCAGATGCCTGCAGAAGAGAAGAGAGATCAGCCCATCTAAATCCATGAGAAGGAATTGATGGAGAGAGGAGGAGAGGTCCAAGCCTTGGCCTCAGTCTGGTCTCCTCCCCATCCTGACTCATCTGGTGGAAATTTGTGAACATCAAAGGGTGCAGAGGACTTGGATCTTTTTTTCCCATGGTGTCTTAGTGGTGTCCCCAGAACAGCTGACAGCTCCAATCTCTCAGGGCTAGTTCTAGAACTCTGAAAAGTAACACAGCAGCAGCCTTACTATGGGGACCCAGAAACCAGGGAGTGAAGGCTTTGGAGAATCAAAACCAGCATCAGAGGTAGAAGGAATCCAAGAGGACCTTATCATCTAGCCCCTTCACCTTAGAGAGAGAGAAAAAAAAACCTCCAAAGAGGGGAAATGATGTATCCAAGGTCATACCTAGTGGGGGATTCAAGCTCAAGTCTCAGATCCCCACTCTCTCAATCTTCGGACCCAAAAGCTTTCCACCTTTAACTAAATACAGCCCCGATCCTAACTCGGTTTCTCCATAAGCTGAATCATTCAGACTCATCAGATTCTCTTTTATACAGCCCTCCTTTCACTTCCAGCCTACAGATACTTTGCTGAACTACCCAAAAGAGCTTCTGTGTCCCAGCTGGAGGCAGAACATCAGGCTGCCACCATCCCATCATTTCCATCTGATAGCAAGGGCAGCCCCAATAAGTAACCTGCTGGGTTTACAAATTTGCCATGCTTCGGTCGGCTAAAACTTTGTAGGACACATTATGGAAACTCAATTAATTGTAGGAATTACAGGGGCCAAAATCACCAGTGTTGCAGCCAATTATTTTTCCCCTTAATATCTTAATCACAAGCTGACCTGGCCCACCAGGGGCCTTGTCATCAGCTGTAACCCCTTCTGCCCAGCCCTGCTTCCACCCAAGAGCTAATTGAAAATGGAAATGGGGCTGCCCACCAACCTCCGATTGGGGTGGAGTTGGGGTTGTTGAAGTGTGGACAGGTGTGTGGTTTCCTTTGAGCTTGGGGTTGCCAATTTAGAATGATGCTAAAAGAAATCCCAGGCAGAACCAGACCCATCCCAAGCCCCCTGCCCCCCAGGAATGCCTTAACAGGAAGCCAAAATAATGTCAGCTCCCTGAGGGCAAGACCTCTTCTTGATTTTGTGGTTGGAATCCCCAGGATGTAACACAGTAAGCACATTAATAAGGGCTTTCTGTGGTAGATTGATTTGATAAAATATATTTCTAAAATATTTAAGATCAACAAATTCCATGATCTTTCAAATATCACTGATAGCTCAGTAATCCTATCCTCAAGTTCATAGTTCATGTAGCCAGGTAGATGGATAGAATGCTAGAACTGGAGATCCAAGTTCAAATCCTGTCCACGTCACTTCCTAGCTGTGTGATTTAGGGTAAGTCACTTAACCTCTGCTTACCTTGGTTTCTTCACCTATAAAATGTAAAATGGCACAGCCAGGATTCAAACTCAGGACCCAGGTGACTCCAAGTTCTCTGCCTTTTCCCCAACCTTAGAAAGGAGAAAAATAATAGATTTTATATATAGATTGATAAATAATAGCACTCATCCACTATGGCATTGTGAGGATGAAATGAGGTAATATGTAGGAAGTGCTCTAAAAATATTAGCTATTATTATTATCTAGGCCAGCTGTCCTAGATTCATTAAGAGCAGTCTATTACTTTATCCTTTGTGGTAAAATGGAAAGTACAATGAACTTGGAACCACCTGGTTCTGAATTTAAATCCTGTCTCAGACACTTCCTGGCTATCAGAGCCTGAGCAAGTTATTTAAACTATCAATTTCAGTTTCCTCATATGCAAAATGGGGATAATAATAGCAGCTACTTCCTAGGGCTGTTAGGAGAATCAAATGAGTTTCTATATGAAAAGTACTCTATCATTATAGGCTATTGTTATGATTCAGGTCAGATGCCTTGAATTTATCACTTTTAGTCTCAATGGAAGCCAAGTTCTTTGCCTTAAGAATTCTAAATTCTTATTTAATAATTAATTGTTTGATTGACTTAAAATAATTAAAAAACTAGAAACAAATAGTAGCAGGGAAGAAATTACTCCATCAAGTATCTTATCCAGCTCCTTTATCTTACAGAGGGGGAAACTGAGGCCAAAAGAAGTTAACTTTCCAAGAGATACACAGATAAGGAGCTCCATGACTGATAGCTCTGAAGATAATGGTTTTTCCCTTACAATAAGGCAAATATAGTGTTATGGAAATTGCTTTGTACTGAGAGTCAGAAACCCTGAATTCAAATCTCAACATGAACACTTGCTAGCTTTGTCTTCCAAACTGTCATATCACCTGCTCTGGACCCATGTCCTCAGTAGTAAAATAGATACTCTCCTCACCTATCAGAACTGTTCTGGTCAAAGTGATTCTTTGAATCTTAACGTATAATAGAAATGTGAGCTATTCATTCGCGATTCTGATGGCCAATCAGTTTCATAGCAAGATCAAATGTTCTCTGATGACCTTTTTCTTCAAATATTAACTTAATAATGAAATGGCATTTATATAGTGCTTAAAGACTAGCAAAGTGCTTTACAAATATGATCTCCCTGGATCCTAATTTCCTCCTAAGAAGTAGCTATTATTATTATTAGCATCTCTGTTTACCAAATGAAGGAACTGAGGCAGATTGAAGTTAAAGTACCTGCCCAGAGTCACATAGCTAGTGAGTATCTGATTCCGGGTCACACCCAATTCCAAATCCCTCATTATAACATCTAGCAATCTCTTTATTTTGAAAATCTCTTTCCTATCACTGGGGTAGTTAGATGATATAGTGGATAGAGTGCCAAACCTGGATCGTGGTAGACTCATCTTCCTGAGTTTAAATCTAGGCTCAGACACATTATTATTATTATTATTATTATTATTATTATTATTATTATATAAACCTGGACAAGTCACTTTACCCTGTTTGTCTCAGCTTCCTCATCTGTAAAATGAGCCAGAGAAAGAAATGGCAAACCACTCCAGTGTCTTTGCCAAGAAAATCCTAAATGGGATCATAAACAGTTGGACAGGACTGGGAAAATCATTCAACAACTTCCTCCTACTAACTTGTTTCTAGCTTTGAATTTCCAATAGGACTCTTTCTCATCTCTCCATTAAAGTAGATTCCCCAAAATGCATCCACTTACACTTCATTTAGCTAATTCAAGTTACTATAAATTAACTTTTTAAAAATGCTGTATTCTCTTAAAAATCTCAGGTATTTTTACTCATTTAAATAGGGTGGGACAATTGACTGGCACAGTGGATAGAGCACTTAGCTTAGAATCAGGAAGACTCATCTCTATGAGTTCAAATCTAGCCTTAGACACTTACTAAGCCTACTTGCCTCAGTTTCCTCATCTGTAAAATGAATTGGAAAAGAATATAGCAAAACACCCCAGTATCTTTGCCAAGAAAACCCCAAATAGTCACATAAAGAATAGGACACAGCTGAAACAAGTGAACAAGTCCTCTCCTCCCCTTTCTCATTTCTCCTCCTCTATTATTCTGGATGAGTAAGGTTTTACTGCTTTGGGACCCTCCACTGCCTCAAATCAAACTAGGAGACATGTACTAGATGATCTTAGGTCCCTTTCAGCTCTTGGTTTCTATTACTTTGTGGTCCTTTGGGATAGTATTTCAAAGAAGCATTAAAATAAGAAATGAATAGCCCAGACCATTTTTTTCCCTCTCTGATGCTTGCCCAAGCTCCAACCTAGAAAAAATCTTTCCTTAACCAAAAGGAAAAATTTCAAGCCTGAATAGGATCTCAGGTCATTTAACCTTTGCAGACCTCAGTTTCTTCCTCTGTAAAAAAGAGGGGTTAGCTTTGGTGATCTCTATGGTCCTTCCAGCTCCAAAATTCTCCAGGGCAATAAAGTTCCAAGAAACCTGCAGTGACTCATCTTCATTTGTGCCCAGTTATTATCTCAACATTTCACTATTGTACCTAAACTTTATGTGACCTTGAGCTGGATTTATTGTTAACTTATCTGGGTTTTTAGAGCACTCATTCCATCCCGGAAATTCAAAGGCTATTGTGCTGAGTTTTGAGACTCAATATAGAATAGCTCTCTGCATTTGTACAGAAGGCTGAAATATTGCTAGTAGAGAGCCACAATTGGTGAGATAAACAATAAGCCTTTTTAGAGTTATTCCTGAGTTATAGATTACTACAAACATAGACATATATATATAATAAATGATAGATATTATGTTCAAATATAGATATTATGTAAAATTACCACATCATATAGTACTGTATAATTTTTATTTATGTAAATTATGTTAAAATTACTGTATTGCATAGTATATAAAATAAAATATAGATACTATGTATTTTAAATATACATATGAGGAAAGTCTGAAAGAGTGGGAAAAGAAGCTAAACTCAGTCAGATATTCTGTGTTCATTTGCTGATTCTAATCCTTATTACCTTAGGTAAGTTATTCCTATGGCTACTCTTCAAAAAGAGCTGTAACCAGGATGGGGCAGCCAGGACATTGTACCAGGGTACTGAAACATTTAGAGTGCTGGCAATACTGACAGTCTTTCAGCAATAAAGAGGAAATTATGCTTAACATTTAATGAGAATAGAGACAGGTTCTGAACTCATGATTTATATATTTATATATAGATATAATATATTTATATTAATTATATTGAATTAGATTAATTATACCATATACCTTATATTAATATTAAATATATATTTCTATGTATATTTCTACATTTCTTTATATGCATAATTGTATCATATTTAAAATTGTATCATTTTTAATTGTATCATATTTAAAACCAATATTCTGAGAAGAGAAACATCAGTACCAGACTTCCAAAAATGGCAATGATCCAAAAAAGTTCCAGAACCCCTAAATTAAAGGATGTGGGAGTCTTTCAGCATTCATTCCAAGGCTGCCCACATTGGGCTCTGCATTTCCATAATTCTACCCTCCCTGCCTGATGGAGACAGTAGAGCTAGCATCAGATTTGGGATAAGGGGATCTGAGTTTGAATCTCGACTCCTATGATTTCATAGATGTGGGATAAGGAACCTCCCTCCAGCTCTTCACCTGAGTCTTAGAGAGCTGCCCAGAAAACTCAAAAATTAAATGACTTGCTACTGGTCACACAGTGGGGCAGCTAGGTAGCACAGTAGATAGAGAGTTGGACCTGGAATTAGGAAGATTTATCTAACCTGGCCTCAGACACTTTCTGGTTGTATGACCCAGGACAGGTCACTTAATCCTGTTTGCCTCAGTTTCCTCTTCTGTAAAATGAGCTAGAGAAGGAAATGGCCAACCACTCTCTTTGCCTAGAAAACCCCAAATGGGCTCATGAAGTGTTGATGAAGATGATGACTGAAATGAATGAAGAGATGGCTAAAATGACTGAAAATTAACAGGTCACACAGAGAGTGACGACCTCTATGGCTAGCTCTACCTACTACCCTGGAACTGTCCAATACCCAGCCATAGGACACATGCCTCACAATATTCCCAAGTGCTGCCAAAGAAGATTAAATTATCATTGGGAAATATTCAATATAGAATATAAAATTATAAAATATAGATATACTAGCATTAGAATAGAAATCATATGAAATTAGAATATAGATAATGTTCAACTGTAGAGTTTTGAAGTGAATATATGGCCTGCTAGGGCTCCTCATTTAGAGTTTAGTAACCCTGTATCTATTTGTTTTTGATATTATAGTATTACATCACTGCTGCATTGCTAGTTAGCCAGAACAGGAGATAGGGGTTACACCTATGATTTCATTGATATAAGGATATTGATATATGAAGAAATTCCATCAACTAATGCAGGTCAGCATCTCTGCAACTTATCAAAGATGTCCTAAAAAAATTAAGAGGTTAAGTGACTTGCCTAGAATCACATAGACTTTATGTGTCATATATAGGCTATGAACCCAGGTGTTCTGAGCTCCAAGACCATCTCTCTTTTACAAGAATAATTACAGGTAGGGGGCAGCTGGGTAGCTCAGTGGATTGAGAGCCAGGCCTAGAGACGGGAGGTCCTAGGTTCAAATCCGGCCTCAGACACTTCCCAGCTGTGTGACCCTGGGCAAGTCACTTGACCCCCATTGCCTACCCTTACCACTCTTCCACCTATAAGTCAATACACAGAAGTTAAGGATTTAAAAATTTAAAAATATATATATTAAAAAAAAAGAATAATTACAAGTAAATTCTGGTTGGAGCAAATAATAAAACCCATTAAGTAGTCACATTTTTCAAATTCACAGCACAGATCTCCACTGGGATGGAACCAAGAACCATATTTTGCATAATTATAACTTCTAATAGTGTAAATTCAAAGACATGTGACCAATCCAATGGAGCCATTATTTGCACTAGTCAGGACATAACTGTAGCTAAAACAGAAAATCAGGTTCTTTGCTCAAGAGATGAGCTTCTCCTCCCAACTCCAGAAGATTGGTCTTGCTGCTCTCCAGAGTCTCTGTCTATGAGAACCAATGTCCCAGCTCATTTAAGGACAGCACAATGGAAATGGCACTGAATTTAGAGTCAAAGATCCCAGCTCTGTCATTTGTGACCTGTATGACATGAACAAATAGCTTCATGTTGCCAGGCCTCAGCTCTTCTTCTTAAAAATAAAGGGATTGAGGGGCAGTGAGGTAGCTAAATGGATAGAGAGCCAGACCTGGAGACAAGAGGTCCTGAGTTCAAATCTGGTTTCTGACAGTTTGTAGTTGTGTGACATGGGGCAAGTCACTTAACCCTCATTGCCTAGTTACTACCACTCTTCTTCTTTAGAACCAATATATTGATTCTAAGACAGAAGGTAACAGTTTGGTTTTTTTTTAATAAAATAAAATAAAGGTTGGACTAGACAACCTCTAGGGTCTCTCCCAGCTCTTGTCAACTGGAGGAAATGTTCCTACCTGCTTACCTTTGTCTTGAGAAGTTTATCCTGAGTATAAAAGAAAATCTAGCAATGGCTTTGGAGTTTCCATTCTGTGATTTGTAAACTGAGACAATTAAAACAGAAAATCTCTACTATCCCTTTCAGTTCTAAATCTTGTGGCTTATGAGGTCATGGTAACTAAGGTAACTAAGAGGTGCAGTGGATAAATTGCCAGGCCAGGAGTCAGGAATACCCATCTTCATGAGTTCAGATCTACTAGCTATGTGATCCTGGGCAAGTTGCTTAACTCTGTTTGCCTCGGTTTCCTGATCTTTAAAAGGAGCTGGAAAAGGAAATGGCAAACCACTTCAGTATCTTTGCCAAGAAAACCCCAAATCAGGTCACAAAGAACAGGACACAACTGAAAATTACTATATTTATGAGATCATACATAGAAAAAAACAGAAAGGACATTAGAATTTCATTAGTCTAACCCCTTTATTTTATAAATGAGGACACTAAGGTAGGGGGAAGTCTTACTCTAGAGCACATTAAGTGGGACAGTTAAGATTTCAGCCCCTGCCATCTGATTCTAAGGCCAGCAAAATTATTATATCATATTGATTCTGTTACTTTGACTTCTACTGGCCTCAATTTCCTCATCTGTAGAATAAGGGAACAATCCAAATGGACTCTAAAGGCTCCCTGGTTCTAATGCCCTTGGATTCTTTAATCTGTGAGAAATATGTGCCTGTCCTAACTCTTTTGTCTTGCCTTGCCTTTCAGAGATCTCCCGGTAGTTTTCCATAACTCAATAATCCCGGGCCAATCCAATATAACTTAATTCTATGGTAGGCAAGAGAAATCCAGACCTTATTCATATTTCCTCTTCTTTGTTTTTGCCTAAAGATCCCTCTACCTTTTTTTATGTAATCAGCACTTATTTTCTTTCCTTCATATCTCCCCTACCCATGACAAAGGAAAAAGAAAAAAAAACCCTCTTAACAAATATCCATAGTCAAGCAAAACAAATTCCCACACTGGTCATTTGGTCCACGAATGTGTATCCCATTCTCCATATTAAATCCATGACCTCACACCTCTATCAGGAAATGGGTAGCATCCTTCATCACTAGGAGAGCTCCCTGCTTTAATACTTCTATCCCCGGAGCTCCCTTCATACAGGTATTCACAGTTAATGAGATAAATGCAGTCCAATACATTTCTGTTAAGAGAATCCTATTTTCCCTTTAATTTCCACTGCAGACTAAGAGAGACATCTGCAGGGAGCTGAGGGGGTGGGGGAAGAGATATTCCCTAGAGGAATGGAATCACAGTTCAGGAGGCAGGGAATCTTTTCTCCATCTCATACACTCAGAAACTAAAGGAAATATCCACAGTATTCACATTTTTAATACTACCTATCTCTATAGTGTATGGGAAATAAGTTATCAAATTAAATGGTAAAAATGACAATAGGATATTCTACAAAGATTTCCAGCTGTGCCCAGTCAGTCTCACTGACACCCATATGGCTCTACTCTAGAGAAAATAGCCTCTAAAATGGAGCAATGTTGATGTTTTTTAAGAGTATCAAAACCCCTTAATTATTCCAACTTTCCATGGAAAGTTCTTTTTTCATCATATAACTTGTGTCTAGTAAGAATTTTGTACCCCAGGACCCCGTTTCCCAGAATCCCACTTTCATCCTCATGTTACGTCCTTACATTCTGGAGATAAGGTTTCTGTAAGCCTGCCCCTTCTCCCTCTCTTCTTCCACTTTCACAGTCTAGTAAACTTGTCTTTACTCAGGCTTTATCTATATTTCTTCTACTTCAAGTGACTATTAATAAATCTTATAAAATATGATACTTGGAGTTATTGGATATTAATTTTAGTCTTACATTCCCTGATCTCTTTCTAGAGATATTTGCCCATTCACTGGTCCACAACGTTGTAGCTCCTTCCAGTAGCTGGAGTTTGTAGCACACAAAGCCAAGAATCAGCATATCCATCCTTGCTTAGCAATGGAGGTTCCTTCAAATTGCCAATAGGTCTACTGAGCTCTCTGCTAGAGGGTTAATGTAAATCCAAACCCATAAATATTTCTTAAGTACCTAGTATGTGCCAGTTGGTTTAGGGGGAAGACACACAAATATTTTGAAAAGATATTTACAAAGTGATCTCATAGGGGAAGATATTGACATTTACAGGGACCAAGAAAAACTCACAGAAATAGAAAAATGATAAAGGTAATATTATATGAAAACAAACCAAAGTGTTTTTTCATAGTTTAGCATTGACTTGTTACTGGCATTTCATCAGTCACATCATCATATATAGTGCCTGGGCATCATAGCAGGAGACATCAGCAAGATGAGGGGGCAGACTCAAATTGTGACATGTCTAAAAATCTCAGTGCTTTAATTCCATTTTCTCTCTCTTTTTATTTTAAGGTTTTATTTGTGGGTTTTGTTTTTCAATTACAAACATTTACAGATTGCCTCCATTCCATGAGCAGTGCATAGTGAAACAGTCAAGCAAAATTACCACTACAGAGAGACCTCATCTGAACATATATGCAACATTCCACATCTGTAGCACAACACACTCTCATACCTTTGTTTTAATTATTTTTTAATTAACAGAAATATATTTTGTCTCCCTCCCCTTCCCACAGTATTTTTAAAAAGAACAAATTCCCTGTGTTGACCTGGAAAAAAACACAGAACTATTAAATGGTCAGAAAACCCACTCTTTAATTAAGGAGAGAGGGTCAGTGCTTTCCTCAAGGTCTCCACACAGAGAAGCACCCTACAAACCCACACAGAGCCCTGAGACTCTGGCTGCTCTGGCCACCAACTCCTGGGATTTGCCAACCGAGCTAGATTGATAACTCCGAAGGACAAAAGAAATTGAGGGACTTATATACCTTTTAGGGTACTAAGGACAGGGGAATATAGTTGATTGGCTTTACAATGGCTACAAAGAAAATGAGGAGCCCTAGACAAGATGATCCGTGAGAGGCTGATGCAACTACCAGTTGTGCTTAAAGTTCTTGTCCTCTGCTGATCTCTCTCCATCTTCTGATTCTCTCTACTAAGAGGGCCTCTACTAATTCTCTAACACCTTCTGCCAATGTTTTGGCAATTTGTAGCTGCTATAGATCTTATCCCATAAGCTTGGGGTTATGTCAACTTCAGTTATCAGACCCACAGCCACATTCAGATAGCCAGCAGAAACTCTTAGCTAGCCTAAAGTAATCCTCTAAACTTCCATTACTTCCATCCTCTATTCCCTGATCTGTCTTTTATTTAACTTTGATATCTCAACCCAATTCATTCTCATTGTTTCTAATTGCTAGCCAAAGTTCATGCAAATCAACCCAGGAATTTCCTTTAGCAAGACTGGAGGGGGTGGAAACAGTGAGGTTCTTTTCTTTGTCTTCCTACATGCATCAAATTACTTTTCTCCCTTCCCATGACAAGAGAGGAAATAAATGGTTCAGGCAGTGAGCGGCACAATAATTCAGAGTTTTCGAGTATTTAGAGAGCCCTACCTAACCCTACCAAGATTCATAGAATTTTCAGCATCTAAAGGGACCTTATAGGTCAATAGTACAAATCTATAATTTTATACATGAAGAAACTATGACACAGAGGAGAAGACTTGGTCAAGGTTACAGTCAATGTCAGAGCCCGTGAAAGCCCAAGTCCCTTGACTGCAGCATCCTTTCTATTATAATGCACTACCTCTGACCACTTCCCAGAGACCCTGCAAGGTAACAGAAGCTAATCTGGTACACTATAATAATCATCATCATGGCTGATAATTATGCCTCCTTAGTTGAATTCTGGATGCCTCAAACAACTGAGAATTTAAGACACTATATCTTAGTGTCTTAAATTAGACACCTTAGACTGGTGAGGGACATATTTTGACAAAAAGGATGCCTTTTCAAATGCTTCAAATTCTGCTCTATTGGTGGTCAACTACAGCCACCAGCTCCTGATTCAAACCAGCCAATGAAGGCAGGAAGGGTCAACAATGGGAAAGATTGAAGTATCCAAGTAGAACCAACTATTTCACAGTTCATAGCTCATTTGAAGCTTAAGTAAAGACTTAGTTCATATAAGACACACACCCTATTAGGGACACATATGGCTCTACATGTATATCTGTCCACTGAAGAGACAGATTTCTTTTCATCAATCAATAGGGTGTAGCATTGGCCTTCCTGGTGATGTAAAAGCAATTCATAAAGTGGTTAGGGCTGTTGAATAATCTGCCTAGAGGCATTTAGCAATAATTTGCTTGTTCTATAACCTAATAACCATTTTAGCTCCAGGGTACAATAAAACAAGAGCACTAATTCAGTGATGTTAAAAGAAGACTAATTATTCTAGGAAGGACACACCACATCCTCTAAGGAGTTTAGGCACTTGTGACCTATTGTGGGACTATCAGGGAAAAAGCAAGCTACCATCATCTGTTAAATTATTCATCATTCATCTTTTCCAAGGAGTTCATCGAGCTATTGTTTATGCAGCTAAACTCAGGGTGTCCAGCCTGAAAAAAGTGGTCAATATTTGATAGGGAGACAGTTAATGGAAGTAGTAACCAGAGTTTGTTTTGCTGGAACATCCAGGACTGCTAAAACAAAGGGAGACTTGCCAAAGGAAGAAAGGAATGTGTCAAATAATTTGCTGATGCTCTATGACCTTGGGTTTCTTGGCTTACAGGCAAAGAATTCAATTGAAATGAATTATTTGGGGCCCCAGGAGAAATGGCCTCTGGCCTCAATGAAAAATGAAGGAAAGTTGTCATTTGCCTGAGGCAGCAGGATACTCACAAGTCTCAGGCCAAATGTTCCTGACACAACTCCCCAAGCTGGGAGGATTGTGGCACCTGGTCAGTTTGGCTTGGCTGATGCTCAGGGTTCATTTTCAGTTATAAATTGCAGGAAAAGCAATTAGTAATTTAGGGACACTAGGCTATTCTGCCTACTAGGAGGGTTATATACTCAAAGTGATGGCCCAAGGCAGTAAGTGAGCTAAAGTGACTCAAAGATAGTCCTACTTACCAACCTATACAAAAACTTTTTAGCAGCTCTTCTTATAGTGGCAAAGAATTGGAAACTCGAGGGTTATCCATCACTTGACAAATCACTGAACAAGTTGAGGTATATGATTGTAAAGGAACACTTCTGCACCATAAGAAATGACAAACAGGAGGAGCTCAGAAAAACCTGGAAAGTGATGATGAACTGATGCAAAATGAAATGAGCAGAATCAGGAGAACAATGTATATGGTAACAAAAATATCACACAAATAATCAATGTTGAAGGACTGAAATATTACCAGCAAAGAAAGTTTCTAAGATATCCACAAGGGAACCATAATGAAAAATTCTATCTAAAGCCAAAGAAAGAACTATTGGAGTCTGACTGCAGATCAAAGCATGCCATCTTCCACTTTATTTCCTTCATGAGTGATTTATTGTATGTGTTGTCAATGTGGAATCTAAGAGAACCCCAAGTTTTAGGGTAAGCTTGTAAGCTGTAGACTCCAAGTTTGTCCCTATTATCCATGAGAGTTCATCCCAAGGAAGTTTCAGACTTAGCTAGCAGTTTGACTAAATAATAAATCTTTTTTTTTTAGTATTACTTTTCAATTTTTATTTTTTAGAAAATTTTTCCATGGTTACATGACTCATGTTCTTTCCCTCCCCTCCACCCACCCCCACCCCAGCCAAAGCGTGTTTCCACTGGTTTTTACATGTGTCAACGATCAAGACCTATTTCCATATTATTGGGGTTGCATTGGGGTGATCATTTAGAATCTACATCCAAATCATGTCCTCATCATCCCATGTGTTCAAGCAGTTGTTTTTCTTCTGTGTTTCCACTCCTGTAGTTCTTCCTCTGAATGTGGGTAGCGTTCTTTTTCATAAATCCCTCAGAATTGTCCTGTGTCATTGCATTGCTGCTAGTATAGAAGTCTTTACATTCAATTGTATCACAGTGTATCTGTCTCTGTGTACAATGTTCTCCTGTTTCTGCTCCTTTCACTCTGCATCATTTCCTGGAGGTTCTTCCAGTTCATATGGAATTCCTCCAGTTCATTATTCCTTTGAGCACAATAGGATTCCATCACCAGCAGATACCACAATTTGTTCAGCCATTCCCCAATTGAATGGCATACCCTCGTTTTCCAGTTTTTTGCCACTACAAAGAGCATAGCTATAAATATTTTTGTACAAGTTTTTTTTTCCTTATTATCTCTTTGGGGTATAAACCCAGCAATGGTATGGCTGGGTCAAAGGGCAAACAGTCTTTTAGGGAGTGCTCTTTAGGCATAGTTCCAAATTGCCATCCAGAAAGGTCAGAACCTTAAGATATTTAATGGACCTAGCTAGGTGAGGTTAACGGATTTTAATCAAATGCTAAGTACCCTTTTGTCCCCGAAGCTTCTCCCATTGTATCAGAGATCCTTTCCCAAGAGGACCCACACCAGTGCAGGGACCACTCTTTTTAGTATCCATTGTAAGTAGTCCATTCCCTTACACCCTAGACTCTAGCTATGGTTTCTTTCCCAAGCCTCTCATTTTAGTTTGGACACTCCCATTTCCTTGTAGCCGTGGTAATGTCAATCAATCATATTTCCCTGTCCCTAGGCTCCTCAAATTCTTTTATTCTTTGGAGCAGTCATCTGGTGTGGTGTCACTTCCAGGAGTCAGTGGCCAGAGCAGGCAGAGTCTTGGGGCTCTGAGTGGAGGTTTTGAGGAATTACTGAACCCCTCTCCTTAATTAAAGGAGTGCTTTTTTCTATTAATAGTTCTGTGTTTTTTTCCACTTCAACAGTGTGATGTGTCAACATGGAATCTAGAAACACCAAACTTATAGCCTAGTAAGATCTGATGAAACCAAAGTTTTAGGACTAGCTTGTAAATTGGAGACCCCTAAGCTTGCCCTTGTTCCCTGTTCTCCTGAGAATCCACCCTGAAAGGAATCTCAGGCTAGCAGTTTCAAACAATAATGGACCCTAAGGTAAATGACAATCCTGGTCAGGTAGGGCCAAGCCCAAGCCAAGTGACTCTTCTTGTCTCTAGAAGTCTCTCCCACTGTATCACACCTTACTTTCGAGAAACTCAGGACCTTCAATGTATGAGATTGACATGCTGCCTACTCTGATGGGGATCATCATTTACTTTAGGGTCCATTATTCAGTCTGAAACTGTTAACCTGAGATTCCCTTCAGGGTAGATTCTCAGGGTACAAGGACAAGCTTTGGGGCCTCCAATTTACAAGTTAGTCCTAAAACTTGGGGTTCATCAGATCTTACTAGGCTATAAGTTTCAGGTTTCTAGATTCCATGTTGACAGATGTGTCTTCTCTCATGGCATGAGCAATATGGAACTATGTATTGCATGAAAGCACTGGTATAATCTATATCAGACTGTTTATCACCATGGGGGTTAGGAAGGGGAACACCTGAATCCTAAAATGTCAAAAAATAACAATCAAAAATCATATCTATGATATGATATGATATATGTAACTGAAAAAAATGAATGAATGAATTTTTTTAAAAGAATGAGGTTGGGGGCAGCTGGGTAGCTCAGTAGATTGAGAGTCATTCCTAGAGACAGGAGGTCCTAGGTTCAAATCTGACCTCAGACACTTCCCAGCTGTGTGACCCTGGGCAAGTCACTTGACCCCCATTGCCCACCCTTACCACTCTTCCACCTAGGAGCCAATACACAGAAGTTAAGGGTTTAAAAAAATTTTTAAAAATTAAAAAATTTAAAGAATGAGGTTGGCTTGGATAAATGAGGCAATAAAGATCCTCTCAGCCAACAAATACATCAAATTAGTGAGTGGAGACCAAGTTTCACTCTCTACCATAAAATGACAACCAATACTGATTCTCGGCATTGCCCCCTACCAAATTGTCTCCAAAAGATGGCAATCAGGATGATAGGGTGAGGGGAGTGAGAAAGCATGCAATATGAAGGAACTGGAGATGTCTAGCATAGAAATGAAGGACTTTTGAAGGATATGATAGTTGTCTTGAAAACAATGAAGGACATTTTATTTGGAAAAAGAATTAGACTTTCACCATTTGGTTTCAGAGGATAGAATTAAGAGCAAGGGATGGAAGTTGTAGATATAAAGATTTAGACTTGATGTAAGAAACATTCTCTAGTAGCAGTTATTCAGAAGAGGAATGAGCTGACTTAGAAAGGAATGAGTTTCCCCTTTGTTAGAAGACATCAAGCAAAGGCTAGGTTATATTCTTCAGGTAAATTGTAGAGAGGATTTACATTCTCTTATGAGTTGGACTCATGGATTCTGAGGTTCCTTCAAATGCTCAGCTTCTGGGATTCTAGGGAAAATATAGGACAAAGAGTCCTCAGCCACCCAAAGAGGCATGCATACGATGTGACCATAGTTGGCCCTTTAGTCAATTACTTTCAAAATCTGATGAAAAATGAAGGAAACCTCAGTGCGATCAGGGCTACCATTTCAAAATGGACATTATAGTGAATTGTTTAAGATATTCTCGGTATCTTCACTGTCATATCGGTCCAGGAAATATCCAAAAAAATTATTTATATACTCTAAAAGGACAATGCTCTAATGGGTGCTATTTCAGGCATGATGACAAGCCTTGAGGGAGATAACTTTAGCTCAGAGAGTACCTTTTGGGAGCCCTCAAATCACACTCAGTTGATTGAAATATATTCCATCGATGAGGAAAGATAGTCCTATTTCTAGGCCCTCAGCACATAAATGGAAAATTCTTCCTCTACATTGTTTATATTTCATGTTGATTAAGATCCACAAATGATTTCCTCAGTCCAACCACACAGTCCTCCAGGGATTCCTTCTGAATTTCAACTTATACTATAAGGCAATAATAATTAGAAGCACCACAGGAGCAGCTAAGAAATAGAAAAGTAAATTAGAGTAAAGGTCTAGATAAGGAAAACTAGGAAAACAATTCAATTAGCCCAGTGATTGATAAGCTTAAGAATATCATAACTTGGGGCAAGTAGGTGGTTCAGTGGATATAGATCCAGGTCTAGAAATAGGAGGTCCTGGGTTCAAATTTGACCTCAGATATTTCCTAGCTGTGTGACTCTGGGCAAGTCACTTAACCCCCTTTGCCCCTGGAACCAATACTTAGTATCAGTTCTAAGACAGACAATAAGGGTTTAAAAAAAACAACATAATGCCTTGGGGGAAAATGCCCTAACAAGAAAGCAATTTGGCAGAAATTGGCTTTCTTATGCTGTATACCAGCATCTTATACTATATACCTCATCTCATGCCATATGCCACAAGAAACTCAAAATAGATACTTGTTCTGAATATTAAAGGACACATCATTGAAAAGTTTGAAAGGAGCCATGTCTGTTTCCTTTCATTTCTGTGGCTAGGGAGAGAATTCTCACCCAAACTAGGAATGTAGTACCCTTGCACTGTCCATCCCCTGTGCCTATAATACCCTCTTTCCTAACTTTCCCCTCCTAGAATACCTTTCTGCCTTCAACATCCAGCCCTGGGTTCTACATGTAGCCTTTCTTGGTTCTCCCCTGCCCATACCAATGACTAGTGCCCTCCCTTTCTAACTAACTTGTTTTTGACCCGCTTTATATTCATTTATATTTATTCTCTTTATCTTCATCTTGAATATCCTTAAGTATGCATTTATTTTCTTCTCTATTAATTGATTGATAAAAAAATCACAAAAGATGAACTATGTAACCTCAATTACATGGAAATGAAAGGATTTTGTGTAAAAGAAATGATCACAAGCAGGACAAAAGGAAAGAGATTGATTAGGGGGAAATCTTTCTATCAAATATCTCTAATTAAAAACTAATGTCCAAGATACATGAGATACATGGGGAATTAATACTAACATATACAACCAAAGGCCATTACTCCAGTGGATAAAATGGTCAAAGGTTTTTTAAAAGTATTACATGAATATATAGAATATAAATTATAAACAATAACAATTACAAACAAAGGTTACAAAGTTCACAAATAAAAGAAAAGGCAACTATATGAAAGACTACAACAAATCACTGATAAGAAAAATACAAATCGGAATAGCTGTAGGTTTTTACTCACATCCAGAAAAATGTCAACAATTTTCTAAAACACTAATAGTCAGTGTTAAAGGCAGTTGTGCAACTGTTTTGAAAATTTCAAAAAAAATTGTAAAAGCAATTTTAAATATGCAAGAAAGTGACCAAAGTTTCCATCCCTCTTTACCAAGCGATCCCAGGGTTCAGGCAAATACTCCAAGAAGGTCAGTAATTAAAAGGGAAAGGTCCTATATACACTGAAATACCTATAGAAGCACTTTTTTGGTAGACAAAAAGTAGAAATCTTCCTATGACCCTGGCTTACTTAACCCCCAGTGCCTAGCCCTTACCACTCTTCTGCCTTGAAATCAATATACAGTATTGATTCTAAGATGAAAAGTCAGGGTTTTAAAAAAGAAAAAGAAAAGAAGTAGAAATAAATAGATGCTCATCAACTGAAGAATTGCTAAACAAATAGAGGTACATGAATATAAAAGAATATTGGTGGCAGGGAGGGAATAGGTAGGTGATTCAGTGGATTGAGAGCTAGGCTTAGAGGTCCTGGGTTCAAATTTGGCTTCAGATGCTTCCTAGATGCCTGATCCTGGGCACGTCACTCAACCTCCATTGCCTAGCCCTTACAGCTCCTCTACCTTGAAACCAATATGTAGTATTGATTCTAAGATGGAAGTTAAGGACTTTTTTTTAAAAAAGATTACTATGATGTAATAAACAATGAACATAATACATATGCCAAGAAGCCTGGAAAAATGTACACTGGTAGAAGAACTAGGAAAATAATGCATGCAAAAACTGAAATGATATAAATGCAAAAAATACCAACAATAATCAGGAGACACACCTCAGACCCTCATAGTATATAGCCATTGGCAAGTCCTTTAATGTGTCAGAGTCATTTCTTTGTCTTTAAAATATGAATGAGAACATCTGCACCACCACTCTCATAGGGCTATTATAAAGTACTCTGTCATTCTTATAGCTCTATATGAATATATCATCATCATCTTACTATCTGTGTGATAGTAAATCAAATCATTTAACCTCCCAAAGCCTTACATGTTGTTCTTTGGTGGTTTCAGCTGTGTCTGGAACTTCATGATCCCATTTGGGGTTTTTCTGGCAAAGATACTAGAATGGTTTGCCATTTCCTTCTCCAGCCCAATTTACAGATGAGGAAACTGAGACCAACACAGTTTAGTGACTTTCCCAAGGTCACACAGCTAGTAGGTGTCTGAGACCAGAACTGAACTCATTAAGATGAGTCTCTCTGATTCCAAACCCAGTGCTCTCTCCACTGTGCCAGATCACTGCCCTAAGCCTCACTTACCTCTTCTCTAAAAAGGGATCCATAGGACTTAGATCTGGGATAAAATTTTGAGATCCTATAATCCATAGCCTTCATTTTAGATATAAAGCACATTAAAGGTCAGAGGAGTTAAGTTACTGGCTCAGGGTAGTATTTGGCAGAGTCATAATTGATAACTGTGTGCAATGGCTCCCAAACCAGTCTTCATTCTATTACATCCCACTGTCTTCTGTTCATTAGGATGAACAGCCAAGTCTGAGAAGCTGCATTCCCCACATCTGCAAACAGAAGCAGCATGGATCTAATTTTCCATTTCTTATACTTTATACACCCCTCTAGGGGGCCTTCTCAGAATTTGTTTTGTTGTGGTGATGGTTCAGCCATTTTCTATCCTGTCTGACTCTCAAAGACCCCATTTGAGGTTTTCTTGGCAAAGATACTGGAGTGATTTGCCATTTCCTTCTCCAACTTGTCCCTGTTGAGGGACTGAAGGAAATTGGGGGTTTCGTGACTTGCACAGGGTCACACAACTAGTAAGTGTCTAAGGCTCCATTTGAACTCAGATCTTTCTGACTCTAGGCCTGGTACTCTATCCATTAAGCAGCCTCGCCTCCTCTTCTCCGAATTACCCTCATCATATTCTGCATTGGAATTTCTATCATTTTAATATGTGGGGGAGGGAAACAAGGTGTATTCTAAACCTCCAAGAACTAATTGCTCCCAGTTATTAAAGTAAAAGTGCTCAAGAGTCTGAGGACCCTGGTTCAAATCCTGTCTTTGCCACTCTCTCCATCACTTCATCTCCCCTCTTCAATATAACAAGAGCTTGGACTAGATAGTCTTCAGGGTCTCCTCTAGCTCCAACTCTGTGATTCTATGATTTTTCCAGTCTTCCCCTGCCTATCATTATAGAATAAACTATTATTATTATTATTATTATTATTATTGTTACTATTACTATTATACATGCCAGAAGGCTCAGAATAATTTATTCCAAAGTCCAAGAAGGCACAAGAAATGGGCATTATGGAGCAAATAGAGGTTGGCTAGAGATCAAAGAAGCCAAGATCATCCATTGCATCCTGAATCATTACCAGTGTCCTTCATTTTTGTCTTGCCACTGGACTCTCATGACTCTGGAAGATAAAGTGACTGTGCAACTCTGCCCCACTTCAATCCAATTTATGCTCAAGTCAAAAGACATCACACCAGTGATGTCATTTTGGCTCTTTTCAAGTTCAAAGGACAACAACTAATACTCTCAAGATTTCTTTGTAGAACTCTGGTATGATTTGTGAGACACAGGAGACCCTGCCACAGAACCATCCAACATGGTGAGCAAAGCAGAATCACAGTAGCTCAAAAGAAAGATGAGATCCACAAATTTAGAGATATCTTCATCCCAAAGGTCATGTGGGCTATTTGTGCTCAACCTGGGGTAGAACCTTCCGAGCTCAGATTGATCTGAAAAGCCACAGGCAGACACCATGTACATTACCCCCAACACAGTGATGTCATTTTTGGTCTTCTTTGGGTACAAAGGACAACAAAACAGTAATTCTAGTTCAACTATACCCCAAAAGGAATTCATCTACCACACGCTAAACAAAAATCATCTGGTTTTTCCTTGAAGAAATTCTACAGCTTCCTGTGGCAGCCCACTCTGCTTCTGCATAGCACTAATTGTCAGGGGATTCTTTCCTGATGTCAAGCCAAAATGCCTTTTTGCAAGTTTTATTCATGTGTTGAATAAGAATCCCTTGGGCCTGTTTGTGTATGAAGCTCTCTTCTCTCTGAGGACAAATTTCAGTTATTCTAGAATCCTCAAAAACACACGTAATCAGGGCCAGATAGGTGGTTCAGAGGATAGAGAGCCAGGCAGGGAAACAGGAGGTCCTGGGTTCAAATCTGGCCTCAGACACTTCCTGACTATGTGAGCTTGGGCAAGTCACTTAACCCCCATTGCCTAACCATTACCTCTCTTCTGCCTTAGAACCAATACATAGCATTGATTCTGAGGCAGAAGGTAAGGGTTTGTTTTTTTTTAATACACACAATCTCTTTAACATCAAAATGGCAGAAATCTCTGGAAAGTCACTATGGTCTGAGTGGAGCATTCCCAAATATATTGGGAAGGATGTGTTTCAAGGATGAGTCACTGGCCAAAATGGCAGAGCCCAAGATGGTAAGACCTAGGAAGTAGGGCCAGATCACAGTGCACATGGAAGAATGACAGAAGAAAAAAACGAGCAAGAGTATGATAAAGAAGCAACAAGGATGATCAAAGGCAATTCCCTCCTATTGCCAGAATGTGGTTTTCTAAGACGGAGCTGCTCAGAATAAATGGGTCACATCACCTCCCACTCTCTAGCTGGAGTCTGAAAGCTCCAGTGGCGAAGTCACATCGGTCCTTTTTTAACTTTATTAACAGCCACAGCAGAGGGCTTTGAAGTTATTATGAAGATAAAAGAAGCTCCTTTAGAAACCTCAGCCACATCATCAACAGGCAAAAGGTTTCCATTATTGAAGCATGTTAATACAGAAGACAAATTTTCAGCCCTTTATTGGAAAAGAAAGGCTCCAAGGTGGGCATGAAACTGGCCGCCAAGTGTCAAATACATGCCAGTCAGGGCCTTTCTTCAGTCCTGGAAGAAAATTTGTGCCAGGCTGAGAGCAGAATGAGAAACTCAGAATCCTAGAATATTAAGGATGGAGGGGATTTTTTTCTTTTGTTTTGATTTGTTCTAGACCAGGTTTCCTGATCTCATTCTTCCAAGTTGGGCAAGTCACTTAAATTACCTCTTTTCTGCCTTAGAACCAATACATAGCATTGATTCTAAGGCAGAAACTAAGGGTTTATTGTTGTTGTTGTTGATGATGATGATGATGGTGACGATATGTTTATTTATTTTCAACCTAGACCAGTTCCTTAGATAGTCTTATGGAACCACTTCCTATTCCTTTCCCCAGAGCTCACCATATTGGTGCCAGTCTTCATAAGAACACCCAGTCAGCTTCAGTCCAACTACTGCTCAGATCTCTCAGAATCAAACAACTGAGACTGACCATTGTGCCCCGTGGTGCTAGGTTCAGAGTCAGAAAGACATCTTCCTGAGTTAAAATCTGGCTTCAGAGAGTTACTAGCTGTGTGATCCTGGGCAAGTCACTTGACCCTATTTGTCTCAGTTCCTCATATGTAAAATGAGTTGGAGAAAGAAATGGTAAACCAGGCCAGTATCTTTGCTGAGAAAACCCCAAATGGAATGGTGAAAAGCTGAACACAACTGAAACAACTGGATAAGAATAACTAGGCATGGCTCTAGGAGCAGTTCCACCATAACCCCCAATTCCTGGTTTGTGCTTTAATGATAAACCTTGAGTCATGGCACCTCTCTGAACTCAAAACCAATATAATCCCTCAGAGACAACCATCCCAGTGACATTGGCCTCTGGAGGACCAGGATATGGCCCAGTGGTGCTCCCCATAGGCCAAAGTCTCTAGAAACAAACCATCCTGGGTTGGCAGCAGCTGCTACTATCACACTCATAAATACATGTGAGATCATTTCCCAAACATGACAAAAGACAGATGAGTTTTGACAGCGGCTGTGAAATATCCACCATGGACAATGGAGGCATCAGTGCATCTTTCATTACCTTTGCTTGAAATGTGCAGCGCTTGGCACTTTCTGGTCATAAAGTTAATTCTGTGTTTACCCAAACAGATGGATGATGGAGCTTCCAGCTGCATGCCACTCTTTAGGGGTGGAGACAGGGGGTGCAGAGACAAAAGGGACGCCAACTCGTAGCCAGAGAAAATGGAAATGATGAGCTTGTTCCAGAGAGTGGGAGGTAGGCTGACTTATGTTGTTCTTTCTTGCTGCTGCTGGGTGAGATTCAGATCACTACTACTAAGGCTTCAAATTCTTGTTTTAAAAAAAATAGCTCTCTGGCACTCTCCTCAAGGACCAGAACCATAGTAGATTGGATGCCTTTCTGAAATCAGAAATAACTAGGTTTGAATTATTCTTTAAACATTTATTAACTGAATACCCCTAGAAAAATCATAATTTCTCTATGCATCAGTTTCCTCATGTATAGAGCAGAGGGGTTGGACTCAATGAACCCTAAGATCACTCTGAGCTCTAAATCTCAAGTCTCATAGACCAGCATCAAGACAGGGGATTCAGAAGGGCCAGAGTTATCATTAGCAATCTGGAAATCAAAGGAATTTAGGTATAGGGGGAGAGGAGAAAGGGGAAACAACAGACTACAGGGTGCAAGTAGGACAAAATGAGTCCTCCAGTCAATTTTGTAATGCAAGTCTCAAAAATAATATGAAAATTAATTAAGATAAATTCAGTTGGGGAAGATGATCTATAGGGTAGAATGCCAAGAGTTGGAAGGGACCTCATACACAATCTAGGCTATGCCATAGGAAGTTGGGTTCTCATGCCCCTTCTATCCCACCAGAGAGGCATCCTCGAATCAGAGCCAGAAGAGAGCACAAGGATGATTCCCTTCAGTAGAGGGGAAATTCCAGTCCTTTTCAGAAGGAGGGCAGCAGAGAGTCTTTTCCACCTTGAAAGGAATGTGGAAAGTGTAGGAAAGTTCTATGAGACAGAGAGAAATGGGAATTAACAGCCAAGAGTCCCTACAACTAACTACTTAGAATCGGAACCCCTTCTCTCTACTCCACTCAGCATCTGAGACCTGGCTTCTCTCACTTACTTCCACATTGCTAAAGGAGTGCCCGCTTTGAATTTGTACCCTTAAAATGGTCTGCCCTTTGCCAAAGCTCCAGTGGCCCTGGAATGGTTACAGCTCTACAGAGGACTCATTCAGCTGCTCCAGAAGACTCATTTCAGAGAAGTGAAATGAGCAGCAGCAGAATACATCCGTGTTCCAAAAACATTTGATCCTTTCAACAACTCCTAAAGGATTCCAGAAAATGGGCAGTCTTTTGAACAGGTAGAACAAGGATAATTATCTCTGCAGTCCAGTGGCATTAGAATACTTTCTGGACATCATAAGACAAATCAAGCATAAAGCAATGACTAAAATACTGGCTTAATTAAGGGTGGGCATTTCTAGCACTACCCCAGTTTTTAGGTAGATAGGTGGTATGGTGCTGGGTCTAGAGTGAGGAAGATTTGAGCTCAAACCCGGCCTCAGACACTTACTAGCTGTGTAACTTTGGACAAGTCACTCAGCCTTTGTCTGCCTCAGTTTCCTCAACTGAAATATCCAGATAATAATACCTACTTTGAAAGGTAGTTGTGAAAATCGAATCAAATAATATTTGTAAAGTGCTTAACAAAAAGTCTTGCAAAAAATGGGCAGTATATAAAATGCTAGAGATTATTATTATTACTAGTGTTATCACAGAAGACCCAGACCACCTTGGGAGGGAGACTCTATTATTTATTATTCTCATTTTACAGATGAGAAACCCAAGGATGAGAAAAATCAAGCCATTCACACAAGTCTCACAACTAGTAATTATCTAAGCATGATCCAAAACCAACCCTCTCTGTCTTCAACTCAAACATTCTCCCATTATATCACATGTCTATAAACCAATGAAATAGTTTCTAGAATATCACTTTTGGCTCATGACACACCCTTAAGAATCTTCCAAAGAAACCCAACAGGTTGAATCCAAATTCCTCTGCCTGCTATGGCTCCTATCAACTGCACTCACACTTTTTCCACCTCATCTCTCATCATGCCTCAACAAAGACTTATTTCAGAGTCTCCACATGGGCCAATGAAGCAGAAAAGCCATCTCATCTAATGAGGGAGGGGAGGGGAGGG
>NC_058135.1:267209024-267220902 GCF_016433145.1 Gracilinanus agilis
AAGTGCCCATACTAGACTTGCTAGTAAATAGGTAATAATTTTTTTAAAGAGACATTAGAATTTAGAGGGATTGGGGAAGGCTTCTTGTAGAAGGTGGGATTAAGAGTATAAATAAAAAACCTACACTCTGAGGGCAACTCAACTTCTTGGTCCTGGAGAACAAATGACCAAACACATCTTCCTTCTCTCATGATCAAGATCCAAGATAATTTCAAAGGATTTATGTTGAAAAATGCTATTCACCTCCAGAGAAAGAACTGATGCAGATTGAAGCCGACTATTTTCTACTTTATTTTTTTCACATGTTTTGGGAGGGGGTGGTCTGTGTTTTCTTTCATGGCATGACTAATATGGAAATATGCTTTGCATGACTGTACATGGATACAAAACGTCACGTATACATCCAGATGTAGTCCCTTATGCCACTCTGCTGCCACATATCCTGAGCAGTAGATCAATTCTTTTTGAAAGGTTTTCTTGGATCCAAGGGAAGAATATATTAGAATATAACTGTGTGGTAAGAATCAATAAAACTTTTCTTTAAGAATATTAATAATAGTGAAGATTTTGATGATGGCAATGAAAACTACCCATCATAGCTAATGATAGTAGATTATCCTTCTACATCCAGATAAAATGGAGTTTTCCCCAAAGTCATGCACACCAGATAAAAAAGATGAGCTAGAAATAACCTGAGCATTAGGAAATTCCTTCACCACCACCTTTTCTCTTCTATTCCTTACCCTCATTCTTTTTTCTCATCTTGGATCAAAAAACTCTATTGCTTTTTCTCCAGGTAGTGTCCAGATTTGCTCTCATAAGAGCACAATTCTTTTTTCTCTACAGTTCAAGACTAAATGGAGCTTTTTCTTCCCTGCTGATTCAATCCCTAAAATTCTCACTCCTCAGCAATCAGGGAGAAGAGTTGAGTTCCATTAAAGGAAGTGATGATAGGAACCTGTTTGTGGAACAAAATCAAAACCAAGATATCCATCTCCCATTGAGAATCCTGATGCTATCACTTGAAAACCTTTACCTCCCCCAAGTTCTGTCCTACTTCTTTCTCAAGCTGGCAAGGCAAGACAAGTGTTGCTTCTTTTAATCCTGGTTCAGGGTAAGAGGTGGAAGAGGGTCATTTCCCAAAATGCCACCACCTTGTCTCTCTCATTACAAGCTTAGAGCAGGGCCCAAGAGTAAATTAAGAGAAAGAGTCGATATTCATGGGTCTCTGTATCAGAGGATGGAAGGGCCTGAGTTCAAATCTGACTTCAGACACTTCCTAGCTGTGTGACCCTGGGCAAATCACTTAACACCTATTGCCTAGCCCTTACTGCTCTTCTGCCTTGGAAGCAATGCATAGTATTGATCCTAAGATGGAAGGTAATGATTTTTTTTAAATACTTTACCAGGTGGGCTGCAGAGTGAGGGATTTCATGACCCCAAAAGTTCCCCAAGACTGTCTACTAAGTTAAAGGAAGGTTCCAAAGTGTAACCATAGAAAGATTACTCACACTAATGAAATTGCAGGTTCCAGGGGTACTACAATCCCTTTGGTGAAAAGTCAGAGTTAATGAGAAAGAATAGACCCTGCTGCTGAAAGACACCCTCCTGAGGAAGGATGCTCTGAACCCCAGAGCTGATTAATAAAAACTCCTTTAGTTTGGACTCTCCCAACTTAAAATTTGAGATTCTTTGATCTAGGGTGAGCTGAAGTTTACCTTTCCACTCTCAAAGGTAGTTATACCAACTGGATTTTCCTTTGTCTGCATCTCTAATACCTATCACAGTGCCCAACAAACAGACAGATGCCTCACAGATGCTTTTAATGAGAGTTGAGGGCAATTAGGCAATGCAGTAGAAGATAAAGCACTAAACCTGAAGTCATAAAGACTCAACTTCCTGAGTTCAAATCCAACGTCAGACACCTACTACCTGAGTGACCCTAGATAAGTCACTTAACCCTGTCTGACTCAGCTTCCTCATCTGTAAAATGACCTGGAGAAATAAATGACAAACCACTCCATTTCTTTGCCAAGAAAACCCCAAATGGGGTCATAAAGAGTCAAACATGCCTGAAATGATTGAAGAACAACAGTGAAAGTTAGGGAGGGGGAAAGGGTTGATGGATGCTCAATATTCATTCACTATTTACTAAGCACCTATTGCATTTAATCAATCAACAAAGATTTCTTAGGCATTTATTGTGTGCCAAGCAGCATACTAAGACTAAGGATGTAATGAAAAGCAAAGACACAAATGCAAATTGAGCCCACATTTTGAGAGCATTGGACTAGGCTATCAGAGAGAACCAAGGGTTATAGAAGGCCCAATCCCCACCTTCATGGAGCTTACACTCTAACAGGGTGGTGAGACAAAAATAAAAAATTCTAAGGGGACTTTGATCTCATCAATATGGATCTCCTCTCTCACAATGTAGATCATGACTCATCCATCACTGGCCTATCCATCTAGACCATCAGTCATTCGTGTCCTCCCATGAAATCATCACAGGGATCCTCCTTGCTGCCTATTGAGGACTCCAGTGGGGCAAGGTCACACAGGTCGTAAATGTTAGAAGCAAGATTTGAAAGCAGGTTGTCTGACTCCAAAGCAAAGGTGGTTCTTTCTAACCTACCTCTCTGCCTCCCATTGCAGAGGGCACAATGTGTTGTTTAAAGGCATGCAGGTGGGAAGCACTTGGCACCTAAGGGCCATAGAGAATAGACCATCTTGCCTAGGAAAGGTGTGGACAGGAATAATATGGGAGAAGGAAGCCTGGAGATGTGGAGTTGTGCCAAATCCGCCTGAGAATATACTTTGGGGAGAAGCGACTACTGGCTAGGGTGGAACAGGGTTTTGCCGAGATGAAACTCAAACTAAGGTCCTGAAATGAATCAGAGATCGACTCCAAAAACAAGGCTGAAAGCAAGAAGAACATAATTATCCTTTTAAAGGTTATCAAGTAATTGCATCTCTAATTTTCCTTGAATGTAGATTAATTTACTCTGCTGAGATTCCTCTAAAAAGGAGACATCCCTGGAGCTCTCCAGGAACTACTGGAAGGATTTTTAATTGCAACAGATTGTATGAAGATACTCTGCCTTGTGGAGGATGGGGAAGGGGGGTGGACAGAAAGAAAAGGGAGGTGATGATGTTTAGTTCATTTAGGTGACAGATATCAGAGAGTTCCCCTAGACTCCCTGAAACAAAAGCAGATGGGATCCGTGTCTGTGAGAGACATGAATTTATGGAAAGGATTCTTTAAAAGGATCATTGATGCAGCAGACAAAGTGCCAGGCCTAGAATCAAGAGGGCTTGAGTTTAAATCCTGCCTCCGACATTTGTAAGAATTAAAAATTAATATCTAATACTCAAAGTAATATATTTTATAAGATTTATTAAAATACCACTTGAAAAGTAGAGAAAAGAAAATAACCTTCAATAAAGAGAGGCTTTCCCAGACCACACACGCAGGGAGGAGAGAGAAAGAGAGGGAGGAGATTATAGAACTATATAAGCAATAACATAAAGATGCATGTAAAGGAAAAGGGGAAAGGAATTTTGGGAGATGGAGTCTAAAGGTACAAAATTTCTAATTAGTATGCATTTACTAACTGTGTGACCCTGGATAAGTCACTCAATCCCCATTGTCTAGCCCAGTGATTCCCAAAGTGGGCACCACCGCCCCCTGGTGGGTGCTGCAGTGATCTAGGAAAGCAGTGATGGCCACAGGTGCATTTATCTTTCCCATTAATTGCTATTAAAATTTTAAAAAATTAATTCCCAGGGGGCTAAGTAATATTTTTTCTGGAAAGGGGGCAGTAGGCCAAAAATGTTTGGGAACCACTGGGCTGGCCCTTACCACTCTTCTACCCTGGAACCAATATACACTATTGATTCTAAGACTGAAGGTAAGGATTGTTTAAAAAAGATAATATATGCACAATTCTCAAAAATAATGAAGTAATTTCAATCACTGCTCTCACTAGATCTGCTAATGCATTCTCTGCTAGTTTACCTTGCATCTACTTTGTATGCTGTTTCCCGAGAGGATATAAATCCCTTGAGAATAAGGGTCTGTGTCATTTTTTGGTCATTCTATCCCAGCACTTAGCAGACTGCCTTATATGCAGCAGGCACTTAATAATTAATATTGATTTTCAATAATTATTATTTTAACATAATTCTAACAAATAATTAATTATTAATTGATTGATTGATAAATTCTGTGACCATCATTCCACCCCTGATCTATTTGATAACATGAAAGCCCATTAGTTCTACTCCCTTCCAGCCACTGATCCAGGAATACCACTCAGAATCTAGGTCAGTCAGTCAAACAGTTAGCAAACATTTCTTAGTTCTTATGATGGGCCAGAGACACCCTCCTTTCAGGGTAAAAAGCAAATGAATCCAAGGCCAAGCAGAACTTCCTGGGGCCAGCCAGCAAAGATCCAGGCTACTTGACAAACATGCATCAGTTCAAGCCACTCCTTTGCCCCATGTCCAAAGAGAGGGGAAGGTAGGGCTGTTAGCAAGCAGTCCATTTCCAAGGCAGCCTGTCATTTTTCAGCCACTGAAATAATAAAGATGTTCAATCTGCTGATAATTCGATTCTAATTAGAAGCTCAATCCACAATGCTGGAATTGCAAAAAAAAAAAAAAAAAAAAAAGGCTGAAATGAAACAGCAATTAACCTTTAGTTCTGGGTTTATTTGCTTCCACCCAACATGGGTCAGTTGCCATAGAGATTATACCTACGTGATCTGCAGATGTGACTCAAAGCCGGCTGGAGACTCTGAACCAGTCTCCTCTCATTGTAGCATTAAGATAATTAAAAATCTGCTAAAAGACAATTGAAAGTTGATCTGAAACTCTAATCCAAAGCTGACATGAATGAAAGTAGAAAGGGGAAGAAAAAGGAAGGGAGGCGTTCAAGAAGAAAGAAAACAAAGAAAACAACTTTTCTCCACTCTGAAAGGAGGCTGGTTACTTTTATCTAGCTCTTGGTTGTTTTTTTTTCCATTCAACTCTGATGGGGTACAGACTACAAGAGTCTTTGTCCCCAGGGGAAATGGAGGTTGTTAAAAATGGGCTGACTCTCATTTGGGAGCTGGGATGTAGGCAGGCTTCTCCATCTTGTCACTGTTGTTGTTCAGTCATGTCTGACTCTTTCTGACCCCAGTGCCTTCTCTGGCTGTTTATCACCAATTTATCTAGGACATAGTATATGTGCATCTTGTTCTGGCTCAGTCATTTCAGTCCTGTCTGACTCTTTGTAACCCCATTTGGGGTTTTCTTGGCAAAAAGAGTGGAATGGTTTGCCATTTCTTTCTTCAACTCATTTTACAGCTGGGGAAACTGAGGCAAACAGGGTCACATTGATAGTAAATGTCTGAACTCAGGAAGACTCATTTTTCTTATTCCTAGCCCAGCATTCTATCTCCTGCCCCACAAAACTTCCCAAGCTTCCCAATACCCATTGTTAAAGGTATTGGAGGAAGTGATGGCAGTGAGTTTCTCTGTCTCCATCTCTATCAATCAATAAAAGAGCAGATATTAATTATGTCCCTATTACAGGCTAAGGACTATGTTATCATGGAGTATATAAAGCTCTAATAAAATTCATCAAGGTAAGGTGAGCAAAGGTAAAGTGGGGAACAGGAATTAAAACTGGTCAAGGAACTGAAGAAACAATGGAAATTGGGTTTAAAAAATCCTCTCTAAAACCAGTTTCTTAGAAAACTAGCCACATTCAGAAGAAGAACTGTGGGAGGAGAAACACAGAAGAAAAACAATTGCTTGAACACATGGGCTGATGGGGATATTATTGGGGATGTAGACACTAAATGATAACTCTAGTCCAACTATCAATAATATGGAATTGGGACTTGATCAATGATACATGTAAAACCCAGTGGAATTGTGCATCGGCTAAGGAAGGCTAGGGGGGCCTTGGGGGAGAAGGAAAGAACATGTAACAAGGGGAAAATATTCAAAATTAAAAAAAATAAAACTAGTTTCTTCATCGATCCAAAGCATCCAATTATCAGTGGGTCCTGGGTTACCCAGATCCTATTCTAGGGAGGGTTGTCCCCTCTCAGCCCAACTTCAGGACATACTAGGACCCATTCCATTTATCATTCCTCCTCCTGAATCAGTGCTTGGTTTCAAGGTTAGGAAGATAATCAAGCCATTTTCCCCATAAATATCTGAGCTGTTGATGGACCAAATTGTTGCTAATTGCTATTAAGGGACAAAATAGTTTCTGACTTAAGTTGTTTCTAATTTTAAAATGAGCGTAGTTGCTCTTCTAACAATCAACCATCAACCTGTCAGATCACAGTACACATCAGGCCTTCCCTGAGTCAAGGCTCTCTAAAGGCTAGACCAGAAAAGTTCAGATCCTCTCACCTAGAATCAATAATCCTGACAAGTCATCCATCCATTCACCAGCTCTGGACTTGTAATCTTCCCATGACACACGTCAACCTAGGGTCATAGAGTCAGGACCTGTTCTGCCATTTCACTTAGATATGTCTCCTTAGGGTAGGATGCATGCTTCTTGGGTTCATTAGATCATCAAATCCACTGTCATCACTCCACAAATAATCTATAATCCTCCTCCTCAAGCCTTAGAATAATAGGGAAAGTGTCAAGTAGAGCCAGGGTTAGGTCAAGATCCAATTAACACTCCCATCACACCTTCTTCTGCTGCTACTGCTTCACCAAAAGCACCAAAAGATTACACTCAGCCCTGTCCTAGTAAATAATAACTAGAATGGTCAATCCTCTCACTTCCCTTGGAGAATCATTCTTTTTTCTTTTTTTAAAATTTTTTAGAATATTTTTCAATGGTTCCATGTTCATGTTCTTTCCCTCCCACCCTCCCCATAGCCAATGCACAATTCCACTGGATTTTACATGTATCATTGATCAAGAGTGAGAATCATTCTAAAAAAGGATTCAGTTCATGGAAGGATTCAATCAACAAACATTTACCAAGGACCTACCATGGAGGCAAACTGGGAGCACACAGTAAAAATTGGAAGTAATAATCCCAGGGGCAACTAGGGAGCTCAATGGATTGAGAATCAGTCCTAGAGAGGGGATGTCTTAGGTTCAAGTCTGGATTCAGACACTATCTAGCTATATGACCCTGAGGAAGTCACTAAATCCCCATTGCCTAGACCTTATTGCTCTTCTGCCATGGAAGCAATAGACAATACAGATTTTAAGATGGAAAGTAAGGGTTAAAAAATAAAAGGAAGAATATACCCTTTGACCCAGTAATTCCATTTGGTGGTAATATCCCCTGAATGTTATCAAAAACAAAAACAAAAAAATGAAAAGAGCTATCTGTTCAAAGATTTTCCTAACAGTATTATTTGTAATTGCTAAAGAAAAAACTGGAAGAAATTATTCAATACAGCAATAGGGAAATGGTTAAGTCAATTGTGGTGCATTCAGATAATGAAATACCATAATGCGGTTAAGACAAGCATGTGTGAGAAAAATAAGGAATCTGGGAGAATCTTTATGAAATCATTCAAAGGAATGAAAGAACGAAGCTGGCAAGGAATCAGAGAATTGAGTATTCATAAACCACAACCTCATATATAAGGAGGGGAAACAGCTTATGTAGAAGAAAAATGAAAAAAATAGTGAATAATAAAGCATCTTGTCAGAAATTTACAAGGAATACCAAAAAAAAAAAAAAAGAAGAAGAAAAGAAAAGAAAAGAAGAGAAAAAGAAATAGGACCATAGTGAGGGTTTTTAAAACCCTTACCTTCCTTCTTAAAATCAGTACTTTGTATTGGTTCCAAGGCAGAAGAATGATAAGGGCTAGGCAATGGTGGTTAAGTGACTTGCCCAGAGTCACACAGCAAGGAAGTAAGTGTCTGAGGTCATATTTGAACCCAGAACCTCCAGTCTCTCAATCCACTAAGCTCTCAATCCACTAAGCCACCTAGCTGCCCCCAGCAACATAGACTTAAAGTGAAAAGGGGACTACTCCAACCATCTCATGTTACAAAAGAGGAAACTGAGATTCAGCCCTTTAATGTGTCCTACCCATATGACCTAGGGTAAGTCATTTAACTTCCCTGCACTTTGGTTTCCTCTCTTGTAAAATAAAAGGAACTGGATTCCATGATCTCTTCCAACCCTTGGGGCTCTAGAGTAGTGATCCTTTGAGAAGCCAAAGTTCCTGCTCCACAGAGAGCCTTTTCACTTGAAGTCACCTTCCATCTACTCTGTATATATCCAGTATGGACCTACTGAAATGGGAACTCCTTGGGAGCAGGGACTTTTTATTATTTGTCATAGTACCTGGCACATTGTAGACACATAGAAAAGGCTTGTTGATTGAATAATTGCTTGATGACTATCTTTTGAATTAGTAAGGAGGAGAAGTCACAGAAATCTTATGTAGGTGGCCACTGGTTTGGGATCAGGGCAATAAGGTGGCACAGTGGATAGAGCACCAGGTCTGGATTCAGGAGGACTTGGGTTCAAATGTGACTTCAGATAACTTCCTGGCTGTGTGACTCTAGGCAAGTCACTTAACCTCAATGGCTTAGCACTTGCCTCTCTTCTGTCTTAGAATTTATATACCAAGACAGAAGATAAGGATTTAAAAAGAAAAAAAAAGGTTTTGGATTGATGTCTTTCTTGGAACTAAAGGAAAGACTTTTATCGACAGAGTTATCCAGCGGGTGATTAAAGTAACCTTGTCATCAATTGCCCACATCACAGTTTCACGTCCTTGGACTTTCTTGAAGCAGAGAAAGGCATCGGTCCTCATGGAACACTTAGTAACTACCAATGGCCTATTAACTTGTCATTTCAAGACGGAGATTCTGGTTTCTGCGTCTCCTTCCATCCCCAGTGACATCCGATGTCCAGCTCTCTCCTTTCTCGAATGGACGCAGGGTCTCCTGGAGATGAGAGACACCTAAGGAAATAGAGAGTACACACCCATTAAAATTAATTGCTTGCAAACATTAGAAACCAGACACCCATTTCAGTCATGAAATATGGATAAGGATTTGCTGAAAGCCATTTATATTAAATTACTTTTATGATAATATTTAACTTTTAAGCATTAAATATTTAGTGCCCTTTTACTTGTCATTTGTAAGGGTGGAAAAAACCTTCTGGCTGCCACAGAGCTGGAGGTAATGGTTGACCAGTGCGTTTTAACATTCAGACTGTGGAGGGGAAGCGGCACTGGAGCAGGTAGGGAATTGGGCATTCTCAGATCTGCCAATGATCAGCCACAATCTGACCTTCAATAATTGTTTCTCCTTTTATTTTCATTCCCTCTCTGGTCCTCGTCTTTATCACCCAAGGTCAGAAAGACTGAAATAGATGAGGAAAGACTTGGGATCCACTCCAGAAGAGATCTGATTGAACCCTTCTTCCATGCTTCCTTCCTTCTCTTCCTCCTCTGGAAAGACATCAAGGATTTTCATAAAGAATGTGATATAGTGGAATGAGCATTTGATATGGCAGCAGGGGGGGTATGAATTTGAATTCTGCTCCCGTCACTTACCTTCTTTTTTTTTAACTCTTACCTTCTGTTTTATAATCAATACTGTGTATTGGTTCCAAGGCAGAAGAGTGGTCAGGGCTAGGCAACAGGGGTTAGCCAGGACCTCCTATCTCTGGGTCTGACTCAAGCCACTGAGCCACCTAGCTGCCCCTCTGACACGTATTTTCTAGGTGACCCTGAGCAATTTATTCACTGAGACCCAATTTCCTTATCTGCAAACTAGGAATAATGATAATTATAGATATGTTTTTAAACCTCTACCTTCTGTCTTAGTATCACTTCTAAGAGAAGAATGGAAAAGGTTAAGGAATTTTTAAATTTAAGTTGAAATTTAAAAATTGGGGTTAAGTGACTTGCCCAAGTTCACACAGCTATGTGTCTGACGTCATATTTGAACTCAGGTTCTGACTCCAGGCCTGATGTTCTATCCATTTTGCTACCTCGCTGCCACAAATCATGATGTATATACTATGCATAATCATGGATTGTAGTAAGCAAAGTATTTCATAAGTCTAAAATGAAAGGAATTATAATGGCTAGCATTTATAAAGCATGTTAAGATTTGCAAAGCATTATATATATATATATGTGTGTGTGTGTGTGTGTGTGTGTGTGTGTGTGTGTGTGTGTATAATTTTATTTATGTTGAGCCCCACAACAACCCTGGGAAGTAGGTGCTGTTATTATCCCTCTTTTATGGATGAGAAAACTAAGGCTGAAATGTGTGCAAGGTAACACAATTATTAAGTTTCTAAGGGAGGATTTGAATTTAGTTCTTACCAACTCCAAACCAGCACTCCACCCATGATGCCTTATCAATTCAAGTCAATGAGACTTTTTTAAGCCCCTACTAAGTGCCAGGAATTGCACTTTGAAATGGTGACATAAAGACAAAAATAAAATGTCCCCTCCCCAAAAGGGCTCACATTCTAGTATGGGAACACCATGTATATGAATAAGTAAATACAAAATTAAAACAATACAATTTTAGAGGGGAAATGATATCAACTGAGGAATAAGAAAAGGGATCGTGTAGGAGGGGGCACTTCAGCGGAACCTTGAAAGGAACTGGGGATTCAAAGAAGAAGGGAGAACAGAGAGATTATACAAGGCGTGAAATGCCAAGGAACAAAGGAAGAAAATGGAAAAAAATGGAACATTATATGCAGAAAAGAACAGAACAAGAACAACAATTTGGCTGGAACAAAGCATAAGAGACGGAGGCACACGAAATAAGCCTGGAAAGAAGGATGGAGGCAGATGGGGAAGGACTTTAAATGTCAAACATAGGAGTTTACATATTATCTAGAGGCAATATGCATAGTCAATATTGGTCCTGTTGACATATTGCCAATGCAATATGCATTGCCCCAGGGTTCTTGGGAAGAAAAGTGACATGGTCAGACCTGAGATTTAGGAATATCAGTTTGGCAGATTTATGGAGGATGGAGAGGAGAAAAAAGAAGAGAGACCAATTGGGAAGCTAGTGCAAAGTCTAAACAAGAGGGGATCAGGGACTAAATCAAGCCAGTGGTCATGTGAATAGAGAAGAGAACAGATGTGAGTTGTTATAAAGTTAGAAATGACAAGGTGTGGTAGATGATTGCATATAATATTGGGAGATCCCATAGCGAACATCCCATACCACCACTAGCTGTCAACTAGATAACTTTAGGCATCTCAAACTCAACAGGACCAAAATGGAATTCACTATTCTTCCAACCTAGAAAAAAAATGTAGAAAAACGTATAGAAAATGATACAGAGTGAAAGCAGTAGAATGAAGAGAAGTGCATACAGAACGATCACAACGAAGACCATAAAATGAATATGAAGACAGACACAACAAAACTATCCAAACACAACGGTGAATTATCCTACTGTTAATAATGGAGGATCAGACTTTTCCAGACATATTTAGATATCATTTGTAAAAGGTTTTTTTTTTGGTTTGGGTGTTTGCTGGGAAGTGTTTTCTGTGGCAAAACAAAGCAAGCCAATATTTTGTAAAAGAACGTATGGATAGTTTCCACGCTGATAAAGAACATGGTCATGAAATTTTAAAGCCATCAAAGTACTGAATTATGTGGGCAAGAGCATTATATAAGCCTCAGAGATAAATAAGATAAGAGTCTCCAATCTATGGAGCTTGCAATTATGGTAGATAAATAATAATGATATGTACTTTGGTACTGATAATTAGTAATAATTATAAGACAGAAAGGAAAGATGAAAGGAAAGGAAAGGAAAAAGGAAAGGAAAGGAAAGGAAAGGAAAGGAAAGGAAAGGAAAGGAAAGGAAAGGAAAGGAAAGGAAAGGAAA
>NC_058135.1:267221246-267265565 GCF_016433145.1 Gracilinanus agilis
GAAGGGAAGGGAAGGAAAAAGGGAAGGGAAGGAAAAAGGGAAGGGAAGGAAAGGGAAGGAAAGGTAAAAGGGAAGGGAAGGAAAAGGAAGTCAAGATAAGGCAAGGCAAGGGAAAAAGAGCTAAGCTATATACCCCATTGGTATGGGCAAATGTAGGATGTACTGACTTGAAAGATAGAAGGTTTTCCCTCACTAAATGTGTTTAAACAAAAGCTGGCTGGCCACATTTCAGGTATATTATAGAATAAAATTTTTTCAAGTATTGAATAGACTAGATAACCACTGAATCACTGAGATTAAATGTCAGTGATTCTATGCTACTTTTGGAATCAAAGGGCACACATTCAAATCTCAGTCCTTTTACTTAGTGTCTGAGTGGTCTCAGACAAGTCACTTAACATCTCTGGGCCTCAATTTCTTCATCTCTAAATGAATGTTAGCTGTACATGTCTTTTAACTTAGACAGTCAGTATGACACTGACATTGATTGCCATGTTTGAACTGTTGTGTCTATCTCCATATTTATTTCATTGACATTCCTCTGATCATTCTGTATGCTGTTCTCTTCATTCTATTATTTTAATCTATATCACTTCATATAAATCTTCCCATAATTCTCCAGGTTGGAAGAAAATGAAGAATCAAGAATAAATCCAAAGTTGTGAGTATTTATGAGTGAAAGAATTGTAGCATTCTCAACAGAAACTGGGAGGCCCAAATTGAGGGTAGGGGATAATGAATTCCATTTTGGACATGCTGAATTGGAGATGCCTAAAGGTTCATCCAGGTAGAAATATCTAATAGACCTCTGCTAAGGTATCTTCCAATTCTAAATCTCTGAAACTATGATTTTGTGAAGAACATGAGATAATGTATGTGGGTCCTATGGAAATCTTAAAGAATATTATAAATATCAGCTATCGTGATCATTATCATCACTATCACTTTTTAAACCCTTTCTTTCTGTCTTAGTAACAACTCTAAGACAGAAGGACAAAGGCTAGGCAAATAATATTAAGAGACTTTCCCAAGGTCACACAGCTAGGATGTATCAGAGGCCAAACTCAGTCCTCCCAACTCCAGGTCTGGTGTTCTATCCACTAAGCCACCTGGCTGCTCCTCATCATCACTATTATTATCAATAGCAAAGCATTAAACGAGAGCTCAGGAAAAAATGCTCATCTCCAACTGAAAAGTAGGATGGTATAGAAAAACCTAGATTTGGAGTCAAAGGAACAGAGTGTTCCACTTATTACCTACTTGATTTTGAGTCAATCACATCACCTCTTTGATTCTGTTTCCTCATATGTAAAATGATGAGGTTGGATTAGACCAACAGTTCTCAAAATTTGATCTACAGACCTCTGGCTGTGCCCAATCTCTTTCAGAGGGAAATCAAAAACATTTTCATAATAATATTAAGACATTATTTACCCAATAAAATACTATCCTTTTCCAACTATGTCTTTGTTTGCAGCCAGATTTTCTTCACATACTTCAACCAAAATAACATTTCGTAACAAATTGAATGCTGAAGCAGATGTGAGAATTGAGCCAGATATTAAATATATATCAAAGAATGCCATATTGGACTAAATTTTTTGCTTTAAAAAAGTTATTTTTCACAAAAAAATAAGTTATTCATATTAACATGTAATAAATTTTCTATCATTTTAATTAATTAACAAGTAAATTGTTAAATTATCCATTGTCATTTCTAATACAGTAAATATTTGGTTCGGAATGTTTTTTAAGAGCATAAAGGGGCCGTGAGACCAAAAAGTTGAAGAATGACTAGACCAAAAGGTTTTGTAAAATTCTTTTCAGCTCTGAACTTATGATCACCATGACCTATACAGCTGCAGAAATACAATAACTTACATATTCTCATATCTAAGTTAGCATCCCAAGGGAGCCTTCTCCAAATTCCAGTCCAAAGATCCAACTCATGGGTACATTTTAAACCACCTCTTCTGGCCAGGCAGAATGGTCCTGCAAGGGCTGTGGTGACAGCAGCTACACCAAGCAGCCAATGAGTCCATGCTCCAGATGCTAGAGAGCTGGGTAAAGCAATGGTTAGGGTCCTTGACCAGGAGTCAGAAGCACAGTTAAAATTTAGAGATGGGGTGAGATTCCAATATGTACTATGTGAAAGACTCCAGACAAGTCCACTTAACCCACCTGCCTCAGTTTCCTTATCTTTAAAATAGGGTTAGTAATACATCTATCTCTCAAGGTTCTTTTAAGAACAAAATGAAATATTTGTGGATCACTTTGCATGCCTTTAAACACTAAAGAGAGGCAGCTAGGTGATTCAGTTGAATCACCTAGCTGTCCCTCACTTGTATTTTGTAAAATAAAAGGGTTTGGGCAGAGTAACCTCTAAATTTCCTTCCAGTCCTAAAATTCTCTGGTCCTGAGTTTGGGAACAGGTACAAATCTCCATCTGTAAAACACTCCGAGAATAGGAGATGACATTGTCACCAATCCAAGCTGACTCATTAATTATTAAGTGCTTACTGAGCAGTGGGCACTGAGGATAAAAAGGAGGAAATGAAAAACATCAAGTCTGGTACTAGTCATCATGATGAAACAGTTGGCCTCTCCTCTCCCAGAGAGAAGCCTGGCCCCTGAAAACCCCCCAGCTGCTGTTTACAAAAGGCATCTTGAATAAAGGGAACAGGAAAGAGCAAGCATCTAATTCTTGGCCAAGGGTAAAGACTGTGTCTGGAAGCCTAGACTGGGCTCTGTGAAGGTGCTGATCTCCCCCAGCTCCTGGGAACATTTGCTTTGGAATTAACCAAAGCTTCATTCCTTGCTGGTGCTTACAAACCAGGCTATGTGTTAGACTGAGTGACTGGTAGCAAAGCTATAACTAGGAATTTGATTATGTTAGGAATCAGCATGGTGTAGTAGCAAGAACCCTAGCTGAGGAGTCTGAGGACTCGAGTTCAAATCCTATATCTGATGTATCACTTATATGACCTAGAATGAGCCCCAACCTCCTTGTGCCTCAGTTTCCTCATCGTACAGTGTGGGGGTTGGATTAGAGGATCTCTGAGTTTCATTCCATCTCTGGATGTATTATCCAATGGTCCTAAGAATTCTGACATTTGTAAAGTGCCTGATGGTGGTAGGTCTAGGGAAAGACTTCATACTTTAGGATATGAGACTCCACAGGAGAAGACCAAGGCCCTTTTGTGGAATACATATGAAAAGTTGCTACTGCGGGGAAGCAGAGCAGGGTTAGATTGAGTAAAACTTACCTGGATGCCAAAACACCTTGGGATTCTAACTCAACCGACACAAAATCGCCCAGGGCCACTAATCCTGAGCATCCCCTTTGAAAGTTATGACCTAGAGACCCAGCACTCAGTATTGAGAATTGTATACACTACTTGAGTTTAGTGATTCGAGGAGGAGAGGGCAATTCATCCCCAGAGAGTCTGGCTGGTACCCAGGTGGCATGAGCCACAACAAGTGATGTTTGGTCCCTCCTAACCCCTCAGAGAAGACAAAGGCAGGAAGAGAAGTGAGTGTGATCCCTGCAAAAGGACCCTAATTGTTGTTGCCCAGAGCTGAATGAGACAAGAGTCATCATCAGTCACTCCGGAAGTGTCAGAGATAGCAAAAGAACAAAACTCAAATGGCTAGCCGCTTCTGGAAGGAATCTCACCCCGTCTCTAATATTGGCACTCTGACAGAAAGCCCTAATTTTCCCACCCTAAGTATTTACTCCAACTGGTTGCAAAGTTACTAGATATTTAGCAGTGGGACTCCAAGGTACAAATGTTCTAGGATTTATCATTGGAAGGTTGTCATTAATGATCTAGTCCAACTCCCACCTTGTAATGGTTTGGAAACTGAGACCCAGAGAATATAAAGAATATATGCAAATTTACACAGCTCAGAAGCAGTAGAAATGAAATTGTAATCCAGACATCCTGACTCTATATCCCTTATTCTATCCATTGTACATATACCATACTGCCCTCCGTGGACATATCTATCCCAGCAAAACTTTAAATGGCTTTAAATCAATAGGAAAATAGGAATCAGGACAAATCAATTAAACCTGTGTGAGGCTTAGGCTTTGTATGTAAGGATGTGACTTAAGAGGCAGGTCTTTCACCAGGACCCTCAGTTTCTATTGCAGGAATAAACTTCTCTTCTCTAAACAGGGACCTCTGTTACTTACCTTACTTGGGTTGAATTGTTGAGAACAGGGTTATTTATAAGTCTGCCATGATGGACTTCCCTAAAACAAGCTTGGGAGATGCCTCTGTTAAGAGATTATTAGTGATGCAGCTATATAGCTCAGTAGATAGAGAGCCATACCTGGAATTTGGAGGACCTGGGTTCAAATCTGGTTTCAGATATTTCCTAGCTGGGTGAGCCTGGGTAAGTCACTTAACTTCATTTGTCTAGTCCTTACCCTCTTGTCTTTAAGATATTGCTTAAAACAGAAAGTAAGTGTGAGAAAGAGAGAGAACATGGGTGTGTGAGAGAGAGAGATTATTATTGAGCAGAGATTGTAGAAGTGACATAAAAAACTGTAGCAGCTCTCTTCCCAACTTTAGAAAAGTGAAAAAGGGTCAGCTACTTAATAAGGTCCTACTGAACTCTGAGGTTAGCCTGCCCTGGAGCATAGTGTAGTGAGAAGAGCACTGAATTTGTAATTGAGACAACCCATCTGAGATACATCCACATCTTGTAACTCACAGGTTCGTAGATTAGATCTCCAAGAGGGTAATCTTGTTCTAAGATATTCTGAGGGTTCCCATTTCTAAAACAATAGCTTACAAGCTCCCACCAGTGGTCTTACCTTTAATAGCAAAGCAAAGGCATTTACTAAGATAGAATAGTAAGAGCAGTAGCTACAAAACATAAACCCCATAAACCTGGGGTGTGCCCTATCACAAAAATACATAAGATCATTTGGAAGAGTTGGCACAAACTAAGAAAACACTGCAATCAGTAAGGAATATATGTAGAGAATATTTGTGGTCTAATGTCCTTTTTAAAAAAGGCCTTACCTTCTTTCTTGGAATCAATACTAGGTATTGGTCCCAAGGCAGAAGAGTAGTAAGGACTAGGCAATTGGGGTTAAGTGACTTGCCCAGAGTCACACAGTGGGAAGTACCTGTGGTCAGATTTAAACCCAGGTCCTCCTGACACCAGGCCTGGCTCTCTATCCACTGAGCCACCTCACTGCCCCTGGTCCAATATTCCTTCATGGATTCTTCATAAAGTCTTCATACTGCTTCCTCCTCCCATTCCACCCCAACTGTTTCCCACAGACTCTCTACCAAGCAGGTCATTCTGTAAGACTCCTCTCTACATTTCTACTTTCAATTATCCAGTCTGTTTCTCTCTTGGATCCATATGGACTGTCTTCTCTGCTGCCAAAAGTCACACTCCTTAAAGTTGCTTGCTTTCTACATAGAACATTGTTCCTCTCTGTGTCTATGTTTCCATAGGGAAAGTATGTCTCTGATCCCTGACATGCATATCAGCCACACTCTGAAAAGCTCTCTCTCAAACTACCATACAACTGCCTTCTGATCTTGGCAGGATTTGCCTTTTTAAAGGCCTTTGGAATAGCCAATATTTTATCTGTAAAATGAGGCAAATGGACTGGATCATTTCTAAAGTTGTCTCCATCCCTCGATCCAATATGAAGGCAATATGATATTATGAATGTGCCCTGGAATTTGGAGTCTGAACACCTAGATTCAATTACTGGTTCTACTATTTAATACCTGGGTGAACTTGGGAAAATAAATTAATGTCTCTCAGTCTCAGATTCCTCACTTGAAAAATGGATTAAATAATCTCAAAGATGACTTTCAGATCTAAAAATATGATCCTTGACAGTCTCTCTCCTGTCCTAAGAGAAATTAATCAGCAGATTGGAATTCAGGTAGATTCCACCAGAGGTCGACTCTAAAGAGAATCAATTATAGTCCTTACCCATGACAACTTCATTGTGGTCAGATCATTAGGCTTCAAACAGACCCCATGAAAACCACTCACATTCAAACTCTTCCTTATTTGGTGGGAAAGTCAAGATGTTGAGCAGTTGATGAGGAAGCAAGAAAGTTGAGGAAAAGATCTATGTCCCAGTCCCAGTTTTGTTATAGGCTCATTCTGTGACTTTGTACAAGTCATTGAACCTCTTGAATTTCTCAGTTACCTCCCTTGTAAAACAGAGACTGCCTCATAGTATCTTCCATGAGATGGCATACATGCATTCACCTCCAAAGCACGGAGCACTAAACAGACATAATATGTTGGCAGAATGACAGGGATGGCAATGGGCAGCAGGTCTGAGGTCACAGGAGTCATGATGGAGGACTAGGACAGAAGGGGCATAAAAGCTATGGGAGAGAACATGGCTTGGTGGGTCAGAAGTGCAAAGCAGAGGTGTCACAAGTCTATTGGTTATCACTCACTACCAAAGTCAGCCTTCCCCTTAACAACGCATTCCTCCTTCAAACACTTTTGTATCTCTAGAACTTAGCATGGTACCTAGCACATAGTGTACTTATTGATAGGTAGGATGCTTCATTGAGTGACTAATTACTAATAGAACAGTAAAAGTCCTGTAATTGAACTCAAACCTGGATTGAGTTTTGCTTCTCTTGCTTACTTGTTGTGTGTCCCTGGGCAAGTCACTTTCAGTTTCCTCATCTATAAGATGAAGGACTTGGACTAAATTATCTCTAAGATCCCTCCCATTTGTAAAGGCTATGACCATAGGATGATTAGGAGTGAGGGCACATTGCTAACAGTTGTATTTTGGGAAGAATACTAAATTTAAAGTTGGATAACTCAGATCAAATATTTTGACCCTTACTGTAGACCCAACATAAAAGCAATATGGTGTAGCAAGAGAGAAATCCCTAGTGGTCTTAGAATTAGGAAGACCTAGTTTTAAGTCATGTTTCTGTTTAATGAGTGACCCTGGCCAAGTCAATTTTCCTCTCAGTGCCCTCAAACTACTCTCTAAGACTAAATAATAGAACAATTGCTAAGCAGCACTGATAGAAAATCTCCTCTCCAGTAATCCCCTATGCCAATTAAATCTCAGATCATTGTGATCAGTTGTTGTTCAGTTGTTTCAGTCGTGTCCAACTCTTCATTACTCCACTTGGGGTTTTCTTGGCCAAGATCCTGAAGTGGTTTGCTACTTCCTTCTCCAGCTCATTTTACAGGTGAGGAACTAAAGCCAACAGGATTAAGTGACTTGCCCAGAATCACACAGTTAGTCTAAAACCAGGCTTGAAAAAAAAGGTCTTCTTGACTCCAGGTCAGGTATTCTATCCACTGTGCCTTCTAGATGCCCCTACAAAGACTGGTACAAAAACAAAAACACGACAGTCAACAAAAATTTGCTACGTGCTTTCTATGTGCCAGGCTCTATGCTGAACACCAAGATACAAAGGAAAAAAACAGGCCTTGCCCTCAAGGGATTCATATTCTAACTAAAGACACAATTTGTAAATAGTGAGGCATGTGTGCCAAGCACTGTGCTACACTGAAAAATAAAAATCTGAAGCAGTGCCTGACCTCAAATAGCTTACAATCTAATGGGTTGAAATAAAAACCAAGCATTGCGGCTTATTCTCTATATGACCTTGGACAGCTCCCTTCAGCTTCATTCTTATCTCAACTATGTAGTAAGGAACATCTTTTCCAGTTTGAAGTCCTGTGAACCTTATTTAAGAGCCCAAATCTTCCCACTCCTGTTCTGAGAAAACTCCAGTTCTCTCTTTCAATGTAGCCCAGCAAACTGGCTGGGAGCTCTCCAGCCAACTGCCACAGCAGACAAAATTCCAATCATCATCTGCGGATGGCATCCTGGCTGCCACTGGGTGCCCAAATGCTCACTGGCTGGAAGGAGATCTGCTAGCTGGGCAGCCCATTTGTCTGCTGCTTTGAAGTGATCAATCATTTACTCAGATTTCGGGGAAATGGCCTAGAATGGGGGAGGGGGTTGCCTATAGCAAGGGGGCAGCAGATTAGAAAAGACTTTTAGGCAGAGCTCCAAAGAAGCTTGACTGGCAAGGGAGCAAAGGCAGCTTTGCTGTCCACCCATGGGTAGTAGGGTGCCTTTCCATGTGTGTTAGTGCATGATATGAGACCTAAGGCTAAGAACCATTGCTGGATGCAACTCCCTGAACTGAAGTACTTTGATCAGAGTATGGAAATGACATAGGGAGCCTCAGGCAGTATGTATACCCATTTAATCACATGGTCTCTGGTTGCCTAATAATGCCATTCTCCAACACCCGCTGTACATCTAGCCTACTCTCCTATCCCTCTTACTACAATAGGCATAGCATTCCAACAGTGGGGCCCCTGCAAACTGCCACCAATTCCATAAAAATAAATGTTCCTAATTTCAAACAGTAAGAGAAATGTACATTAAGACAACTAGAAAGTGTCATTTCACACCCATCAACCTGGCAAATATGTTAAAAAGCCAATGTTGGAGAGCTATAGCAAGCAAAACACTTTTGCCCTAATGATAGGGCCGTAAATTGGTATATCTATTCTGGAAAGGAATTTCAAATTATTTTAGAAAATTCACTAAATTTTTCATGAGATCATAGATTTAGAATTCAAAAGAACTCTAGAATTCATTTAGTCTGATCCTTTTATTTTAAGAATGAAGAAATTTCGTTCTAGTTCAATCCTCCCATTTTTAGAAATGGGAAAACTAAGACTCATAGGAGATAAATGGCCTGCTGATGATCACACAGTCAGGAGGAGGCAGAGTTGTGATTTTGAACCCAAATACTCTGATGAACTTTTCTCTGTACTACTTAGACTTTTGATCCTATCACTGGAAATGTTCAAGGAAATCACAGACCAAAAAAAAATTCCTATATAGAACAAAATATTCGTAGGAGCACTTTTGTGCTATTAATATCCTGGAAACAAAATGGTGCCTATGGATTTGGGGATGAATGAACAAATTGTGCCATATAAAAAGAGGATAATAATAAAATATAATGTTCTGTAAGAAATTATTGATTCAGAATTCAGATTCAGAATTCAGAGACATATGGGAAGATCTGAATAAACTGATACAAGATACAGAAAATAGAAACAAGAGAATAATGCACATATAACTAGTCATTTGATTGAAAACAACACAAAAGGCAATTAATAGTATTAATTAAATAAGAGATTAAATGCAATTAGCAGTATTGGATCCAAGCAGCAAATGCTTCAATTCAATTAAATAAGTATTTAGTATTCACAGTAAAGCACTGTGCTAAGTACTGAAAACGCAAAGACAAAAATAAAATGATCCTTGTCTTCAAGAACCTTACATTCCTAGAATGGAATGGAGGCAGGATCAGGGATAAAATATATACCCAAAGTAAGTAAATTTTAAAAGTATATGCAAAGCATTATAAAGTATACAAATGATCAGGAAAGAGCAGAAAGCAAGAAGGTCCTGTAAGAGAAGTAGTTACTGACTTATGCTTGGAAGGAAGAATGAGGAAACACACTTCCCTGGGGGCATTTGAGGGATGAGGAAGACAAAGGCTAGGGGACCAATTACCCAGTGATAAGTACATCACTTTAAATAGCCATTATGTTGCTTTATTTTGCTTAACCATTTTTCTTTGTTATATAATAATTGGACTCAAGAATCGGCATGTCATATCAGAAAAATGATTGTGGAGGAAAATGCATCACTAAAATTTTTTGAAGAAAATTTGAGACCAGGAAATATAGCCTGTGATCCCTCTCGTCTTGTGGACAAAATGAGGATATGTGGCAGTTTGGTGGATTCACAGATAACTTAATAGCCACCATTAATAACTTAATGTCTGTTTGAGATGAAAGTGGCACTCTAATGGAATATTCTAGAGACCTTGCTGTGATATTTAGTGTATTTATTAGTGACTTGGACTAAGAGATAGCTGGAATACTTCCCAAATTTGATCCCTCTTTCATCTCCAGACTCAGATGCCACCAAAGAGAACCCAAATCAGACATGAATGAGAGAAAGAGGAAGACAGGAAGCACAGCATCTACCAATTGTCTACTGTATGCCAAGCACTTTACAAATATTATCTCATTTGATTCTCACAACAACACAGGAGTTAGGAGCTATTATTGTCTCCATTTTCTAGTTGAGAAAACAAAGGTAGACAGAGGTTTGTTGAGTTCTCAGTCACATAGCTGTCAGCTCTCTGGACCTGGATTTGAACTCAAGTCTTCCTGAGTCCAAGTTCAGTGCTCTATCCACCTAGTTATCTCTAATAGCTAGCACACTGGATAACAGAATTTACAACCAAAGTAATTTTGACAAGCAAGAACACTGAACTGATTCCACGAAGTTAAAATTTCATAGAAACAAATCTAAAGTCTTATTCTTCCATTTGTGTGAGCTACATTAGAGCTAGATCTGTTGTGATTTTTGTCTTTATCTCTCTAGCATCAAGAAAAGAACCTAAAACATGATAAACAATGGATAAATATTTGTTTAATTGAATAAAGTGAATTTTATCCATGCAAGAAGGGGAGGCATGACTAGATAACAATCTTTGTGGAAAATATCATGGCATTTTAGCAAACTATAAGCTCAATATGTAATATGGTACTCTTTGACCCAATGATCTCACTACTGGACATGTAGCTCAAAAAGGTCAAAGACAGAAAGAAAGGTCCATTATATGCCAAAACATTCACAGCAGCCTTTTTTGTGGTAGTAAAAAGCTAAAAAGTAAGTGGATGCCCTTTGCTGAGAGGATGGCTGGACAAAGTATGGAGTATGAATATAATGAGCTACTGAGCTATAAGAAATCCTGCTTATTTTTAAATATTTTATTTTCCCAATTATATGTAATAACAATTTTCAACATGTTTTCTGAAATTATAAGATCCAAATTATTTCCCTCTCTCCCAGAGATGGTAAGCAATTTGATCTGACATTTATGTATATATATGTATATATATATATACATATATATATAATCAAGCAAAACATACTTTCATATTGGTCACTGTTGTAAAAGAATACTCATAAAAAACTGAAACCCCAAAAATAAAACCGTAAATAACCTGGTGTGAAAGATAGTATGCTTTAATCTGCATCTGACTCCAGCAATTCTTTCTCAGGAGGTAGATCACATAGTTTGCCATGTCTTTCTGAATTGTCCTGGATCATTGTATTGCTGAGAGTAGCTAAGTCTTTCACAGTTGATCTCTGTACAATATTGTTGTTATTGTGTTCAATGTTGTCCCTAAGAAACTTTAGTTTTTAAGAACTTCAGGATCATGCAGAACCAAGAGAACATTATATTCAGCAACAGAAATATTGTTTGAAGAATGACTTGTGAAAAACCACTTCCAGAGAAAGAACTGATAAATGGAAATAAGACAGAGTTTTATACCTACATATATATTTTTGTAATATGATGCCTTCTTCAATGGGGAAAGATAAGTGAGGAGAGAGTTAGATTAGTATTTTAATGTAACAAACAAATAAATTAATAAATTTGTGGAGGTCATCTGGTCCAACCCCTTCATTTTATAACTGGAGATACTGAGGCCAAGGGAAGTTAAAAATCTCTCCCAAATCACCCAGTCAGTATGGCAGAGGCAAGATTTGAATTCAAGTTTTTCTGATCCCCCAACTCAAGTACTTTAACCATTATATTATCCAGCCTCTCAAAGATCTACATTTCTTTGAGAGGTTGTGAGGTACCCAGAATAACAGATAGTATATGTAAGAATCAAAACTGGAACCCAGGATTTTCTGGGTATAAAAATCATCTCTCTAAACACTATATTGTTTAGTGATTTTTCAGTTGTGTCCAACTCTTACTGATCCCATTTGGGGTTTTCTTGGCAAAGATACTAGAGTGGTTTGCTATTTCCTGCTCCAGCTCATTTTACAGATGAAGAAACTGAGGCAAAAGAGTGAAGTGATTTGCTCAAAGTCATACAACTAGGAAGTGTCTTAAGCCAGATTTGAACATAGGTAAAGGAGTCTACCCAATTCCAGGTCCAGAACTCTATCCACTGTACCATCTAGCTGCCCCTCTCTAAATACTATACCCTGCTGCCAAACAGACTCATAAAGAGTTAAGAAAGGAGAAACAGGAGAATATTATACATAGTACCCAAAGTAAAGTAAATTAAAATAACACTAAAAAGGATAGCTAAACTCAAATTAAAGGCAATGACCATTACTGGTTCTAGAGGTTGATACTGCTGTCATTCATCTTTCATTTTTAAAGAGGACCAATGACAGGAAGAATGATATCTTCACTTGCACATCAATTGGATTTGAGTGAGGCAGAGCTGCACAAAGTCATCAGCCTCACTGTCTCTGACACTCAAGTCATCAAAATTCAGTGATGGCCTGGGATGCAGTAAATGACCTTGGCATCTTCCATTCTGACCAAGCTCTAAGAACTCCACAGTGCCTGCTTCAGTCCCTTTCAAATTGTTCTCACCCACATTATGCACAGAGACTGAAACACTATGGCACAATTGAAAGTAATGGATTTCTTTACTAAAGAAATGCAATGATCCAGAACATTTCTGAGGGACCTATGAGAAAGAATGCTATTCACATCCAGAGAAAGAACTGTGGGAGTAGAAACACAGAAGAAAAACATTTCCTTGATCACATGGTTTGATAAGGATGTGATTGGGGATGGTGACTTTAAACAATCATTCTATTGCAAATATTAAAAATGTGGAAATAGGTCTTGACCAATGATACATGTAAAACACAGTTGGATTGCTCATTGGCTACAAGAGACGGGAATGGGGGGAGGGAAAGAATATGAATGATGTAACCATGGAAAAATATTCTAAATTAATTATTTAACTGATTGATTTTTTAAAGCTTGTTCTGCCCCACCCATTCCACCAGAGAAAGTCTTCACATGCTTGAGGTAGACATTTCCATAAGCCACCAGTAGGTTTATGGTATAGTGTTCCTAGAGGAGGAAACATACTTTCCTCCTCTAAAAAGAAAGGTGGTGTGCATTGGGTACATATGTTACATGGCTTTCAGTAGTCACTGTGAAGGTTTTTTTTCACTTAACTTTTCTTTTTGACAGCAAGGAGTTCTGTAGAGGAACAGAAAAATAATAGGAAATGGCTGTAAGTATAGAAGGGAATAAATTAAAAATATTTTTAAAGCAGAGAGAAAATGTGTTTCATGCTAGCTAACAAAACTAATGTGATCTTAGACTGTATTAAGTGAGATATAGTATCCAGAAACAGTAATAGTCCCACCATACCTTGCCTTAGTCTCCTCACTCCATCAGAATAACTGGTGCCACTACTATATTCACTTCTGGTCACCACATTTTAACTGAAGAATGTCCAGAGAAGATGACCAAGGTAGGAAAGGACTTCAGAATCATATCAAATGAGGCAAATGTCATCTTCATATAAGGAAAAATGTCCTAACAAGTATAGCCATCAAAAAGTGAAATAAGTTTTCCCCAGGAAGTAGTAGGTTTTCCCTCACTCAAGGTATTTAAAAAACCCTAACCTTCTATCTTGGAACCAATACTGTATATAAATTCCAAGGCAGAAGAGTAGTAAGAGCCAGGCAATAGGGATTAAGTGACTTGCCCAGGATCACATAGATAGAAAGTGTCTGGGGCCAGATTTAAACCCAGAACCTGGCTCTCAGTCTGCTGAGTCACCTAGTTGCCTCTTTGCTCAAGGTATTTAATCAACAGCTATTTTATGCTATTGTGGGTGCCATGTCGAAATTTGAGTCAAGAGATTCCTGGGTTCAAATGCTACCTCTTATACTTACTAGATATATGACATTGATCTTTTAACCTCTCTATGCCTTGGTTTCTCCATTTGTAAAATGGAGAAGCATCTACCTAATGGGGTGATTGTGAAGTTCAAATTAGGTAATATATGGAAACTTTGCAAACTATTAGTTAACCTGTGAGCATCAGTTATTAATGAAAGCCAAATGAGTATTTATTTGAGGTATGGTGGAATGGGGTTCTCATTGAGTTCGAGACTAGACTAACTGGCCCCCAAGATCCTTCACAATTCTGACCTTCTATGATTCTCTGGGACCATGTGTTGAATTTTGGCACAAAATAGAACTTCTTAGTAGGAACTCAAAAGAACTACATAGGCAAATTCCTGAACCCATGCTCTTTCCTGAAAGGAACAGAAGGAAGGATCTATTTTCCTCCATTTCTATGTAGCTTGGGAAACTGAATAGCATCCCAAACAAGGTTGCATGGACATTAGCCCTAACAATGCTAGTAGCTATAACTGCCAACACAGATGAAATATTACCTGAAGGGGTGAATGGACAAGTGAGTCTGCCAAGGGAAAACCCAAATATTCTCTGTGGTCCATGCATCAGGGGAAGAAGTCAAGAGAGGGAAAAGCTCAGTCAGCCCCAGAGCTCTCCAAGCATAGTTATCTGTATGCTCTGAAGGGAGGGCAAATAGATGCCAAAGGGAAAAGTTCCTCCTGTGATTCCCAAATGTGTGTTCTGAGCAAATTGAAACAACTTGTGAAGCTTTAGCTCCACTTACTGGCTAGCTATAAATTGGACTCAGGAAAGTGATCAGGACAGGCTGTTTGTCAGAGACATGGCATAAACAGAAAGGCTTGCCTTTACTAAGGAGAATTCATTCCATGTCATGTGGCTTCAAATGGGATCTTTTTGAAATGAGCCCCGCTGTTTCCTGAGAACTGGAATGGTATATACTCACCTATCTATCGGAAAGAGAGAAGAAGGGGGCACTGAAATTACATTGGGGGAACACCAAGAGTATCAATTTCTATTTCTTCTCCTTATAAATATAATGACCCATCAACTTTATTATCATCATTATCATCCATTATCCATCATCATAGGGAGCCCAGACATTGAGCAATGCAGATTATTCAAGGAAATAATAGGAACTGCAACATATCACTTAAGGCTGAAAAATTTCAATACAAAAAGGAGTCAGAATTATACACCAGAAACTCATTATTCTTCATAAACTAACAGATGATAAATCCTCATTCTATAAAAACAGACTCTAAACTATCCTTGACAATTCAGCACTGAAGCACAGCTGGAACCCAAGAATTATCTCAAACAAAACTGTTGCTGACTATCACCCAAAATTAGCACTCATCCATAAAAATGTAAGAACAATATTTTAATGGACACATTCTATCAAATAGGCATAAACTCCAAACTCTGTGGAATAACAGGCTTTCAAAATATGTGGAAGTAGCATGGGTATTTTTCACCTTTTTGTGTCCTAGTCCCCTCTAACAGCAGTCTGGTGAAGCTCAGGTACTCCATTCTCAGAATGTTTTAAAATGCATTAAATAGTGGGCAACTGGGTGGTTCGGTGGATTGAGAGCCAAGCCTAGAGATGGGAAGTCCCAGATTCAAATCTGACCTCAGACACTTCCCAGCTGTGTGGCCCTGGGCAAGTCACTTAATACCCATTGCCTACCCCTTACCACTCTTCTGCCTTGGAACCAATACACAGTACTGATGGTACTAAGATGGAAGGTAAAGGGTTTTTTAATGCATAAAATAAAATACAAAGGAATATAAAGGAAACCAATTATGTTGAAATACATATGTTAATATATGTTTAAAGACACATTGACATTCCTCAGGTTAAAAACCCCTGATCTAGCAGGAAAAATCAAAATCATGTGGGAACAAGATGAAATTGATATCATCCTCATGAAGGACAGAGTGTCACACAGAGTCAAAATGACATGAGTTTGAATTCTGTCTCAGATACTTACTAGTTGTGTGATACTAAGAAAGTCATTTAACTTCCTTCAGCCTCAGTTTACCCACCTGTAAATAAGGATGAAAATAGCACCTACCTGGAAAGGTTTTTGTTGTGAGGCTAAAAACAAATAATATGTGTAAAGTATTTTACAAACCCTTAAAGCAATATATAATGTTAGCTATTAAATCTTTCTATCTTGAGATACAGAGATGTAGATTTCTCCAAGTAGAGGTAGACAGTGTATATATAATGAAAGAGAGATATGAGAAAAAAAGATAAATCATTAGGTATATGCATAGACAGATTAGATAGATAGATAGATAGATAGATAGATAGATAGATAGATAGATAGATAATGATCATTTGTGCCAAAAATCAATTCTCTATCTATACTTTCCCATTCATTCCACTGTCTCCATTCACATGGGCACCACCCTACTTCAGGCCTTCATCATATCTTGCTGGGACAATTATAAAAGACTGCTAACCGATCACCTTTATTCCTTTTTTTAAGCCCTTACCTCCATCTTAGAATCAATACTATGTATTGGTTCAAAGGCAGAAGATTAGTAAAGGCTAGGCAATGGGTATTAAGTGAAATGGCCAGGGTCATAAAGTTAGGAAGTGTCTGAGGTCAGATTTGAACCCAGGAACTCCTATCTCTATGCCTGGCTCTCAATCCCCTGAGCCACCTACCTTCCCCCATCTCCTTCATGCCAGTCTCTATTCTTTCCAATCCGTCCTTCACATAGCTGCTGTAAGATTAAAATTAATATCCAAATGACTCCAAATATTATATTTTATAAGATTTATTAATAATCACTTGAAGTTTTAAGAAATAAAAGACAAAAAGTAAAAGCCTGAATAAAGAGAAGTTTTCCCAGCCATGTTTGCCCAAAAAGAGAAAGGGGGTGGGTCCCAGAAATGTTATCTCCAAAACGTAAGGACATAATGTGAGAATGAAAGTGGGATGCTGAGAATTGGAGTTCTGGGGAGCAGATTCTAATTATACACTGCCAAAATGATCTCCTTACAACATAAGTCTGATTATCTGATTATGTTGCTCCTCTATTTAAAGATCTTCAGTGGATCCCTACTAGTTTTAGCATCAAATACAATTCTCCCAGCTTAGCACTCAAAGCCCTTCACAGTCTAGCTCCAGCTTATCTTTTTAAATCTTTGTCTTTGAAAAAAAAACATATGGATCTCCCTGCAGAGAGTACAAGTGACCAGCCAGCAGAAGTCAAGTCAGCCAAGAGTTAAGAGTTGATCATCTATAATCACTACTACCTTTTCCTTCTTACCCCTTTTGTCTCTGGAGACACCCAAACCCTGTTATAATAACTACCTCATTTTAAGACTAGAGGCAATACAATAACCCCTTAGGTATGTATGGCTAATTACTCTGCTTCTTTAAGACAGTCATTCTCAAATTATAGTTTGAGGAGCCTTTGAAAGACTCCATCAAGTTGAAACTATTTTCATAATAATACACATGCACTTTAATTTCTAATATAGCAAATATTAATAGATAGAATCTGCATAAACAAAAGACTGGGGACGCTCTTGAAAGAGTTTATATTAATCAAAAACTGAGAGTACAATCACACTCACTCAGAGCCCTCACTTGGGAAAATTTCTAACCTTTGAGTAGAAGTTTGGCCCTCCAGGACCTAATTTATATTTCTACTTATCCCTAACTGGGCAGCTAGGTGGCATAAAGCACCAGCACTGAATTCAGGAGGACCTGATTTCAAATCTAACATCAGACACTTAATAGCTATGTGTCTCTAAGCAAGTCACTTAACCCTTGTTGACTTCAGTTTCCTCCTCTTTAAAATGAGCTAGAGAAGGAAATGGAAAACCATTCCAGTATCTTTTCCAAGAAAAAGCCAAATGGTGTCATGACTGAAACTGAACAGTAATATAACAAAAAGCTAACCCAAAGCATCTTCATCACTGAAGCAAAATTCAGGTTACCTGAAACATTTGGATAGGTGTCTATTCATAGTACAATGTAATTGTAATAATTAAATGGAGGACATGTTCTTGAAATTTCCCTCAGTCTCTGAGGAGCAAGATAAAACTTATAGGTTGCCCTTAAGTCTTCTATTCTGAGATGCCTGTAGGGCTCAACAGCTCCCTTCTTTATCAGATCTCAGTCTCTCTTCTTTTTTCTCCTTTACCTGCTGCATTTTTGATACTGATTCTTTCTAGTTTAATTCCTAAAGTTTCCCTTCCTTCCTCCTTACTTTTAGATCTTCAAATGGATTCCAGATTGATGCCCAATTTTGTACAAAATTATCAGGGCATGGCCAAGTCCCTCTAATCAATGTCAACATACTCCCTGCCTGGTACCATTTCACTTCATCCAATAGTTTTCAAGGACTTCTAGATTAACCAAGGATTTTCCACGCCTAGTAAAAAGCCTTTGGCTAACTGGTTGATTTGATATATATTATTAGACCTTGTTCATTCCTAACTTATACCACCGAATAACAGATTCGTTCAAGAAATCCAGACTCTCAAATTTTTGAAGTAGGAATATAGAACCTCCCCCTTGAACTATTTTTCCAAACTTACTTCATATTGCTCCCCCTTCACACTCAGGTCCAACCAAACTGGCCCACTTGCTAGTTACCTAAATTCCCTTTTTGTCTTTCTACAGGCTGTCCTCCACACCTGCAATGCATTCCCATCTCCACTCAGCCTTTCATAATTCTTAGCTTATTTCAAAGCTCAGCTCTACTGCCTCTTCTCTGAGATTTTCTTTCTTCCTTCTGTCCCCATCCTCCCGGTTGTTCATGTTCTCATCCTACTCAAACTGCCTGGCATTTAGTCACCTGAGTATCCACAGGGTCCTTTCGCTTATTTCCATTTTAGCTATACCCCTGACTTCCCCACATTAGCCCCTACACCTAAACCTTCCTATCTTCTGCTCTCCTTCCTTTTAGAGGTTGTCTTTCTTCAGCAGAATATAAGTTGTTCAAAGGCAAAGATTGCTTCCTTCTATTTGCATTTTTTTTCAACTTAACACAGCTTCTGGAGCATAGTAACCATTTGTTGACTTGACTCTGTTAACTGAACATTTGCATCTGTACCTTCTCAGAAGGATGCAAACTCTTTGAGAAGAGGCATTGTATTTCACTTTGCCTTTTGTATTACCTGAATCTAGCATAGTAACTTGCCCATAGAATGGGATGGGACTGTTTTCTAATTTCATTGTTATAAGTAATTCCCAGTGAGACTTTGAGATCCCAAGTCCCAAGATCAATTTACTTATTTTTAAAAGGATAAAGCTTTCATGGAATAACAATGATCATGATACCTTTAGGATATTCCTGCAATAAGTCCCATGTTGCTTATTCCTTTCCTTCATTAATAGCCTTGGCCACAATTTAAACTTTCTGCCCCTACAGATTACCATCTGTTTGACCTTGGATAAGTCACTTAACCACCATAGGCCTCAGTTTTGGCATCTATAAATTGAAAGGTGGCAGACTAGATTGCCCATGAGGTCCCATTCAACTCTGGTGCTACAGTCCTGTGTTTGTATATTCCCAATGCCTATCTACATTGGCTGGCACAAAGTAGATACTTAATAGATGATTATGGATCAACTGGCTGATTGATTATCATCTATAAAGAAAAAAAAACAAGAAAATAGATGTGAAATTACTTGGCCAAAAAAAAGAGGAAAAGGAATATAAAAATAACAGCCACACTAGAAGGACTAGAATTTAAGAATATCTTTAAGTACCAAGCTGTGTCAAATGGTTCACTGACACAGAACTTTCACATTGAGGTAGAAGGATGAAAATCTTTATTATGTTGGTACAGGAGACATTTGACTCATGATTGTATTTCCTTTATATGACTGCTGCTCAGAACCATGTATTTTTGGGGAGAGGTGAGGAGATTTGAAATAAAATAAATATGTTTAGAAATCAAAAAATGATAAAATTTTATCTACTTGTTAATTACTTGTATTTAAAGTATGTTTGCACAGATAAGAGAAATGATAGTAAAATTGTAAAAACTATCATTAATTATTTTTTAGATTCTTGTAGCAATTGACATAATTGCCCCCGGCCCTTTTAGTATTTTTTAAAACCCTTACCTTCCATCTTAGAATCAATACTGTGTTCCAAGGTAGAAGAGCAGTAAGGGTTAGGAAATGGTGGTTAAGTGACTTGCCCAAGGTCACACAACTAGGAAGTTTCTGAAGTCAGATTTGAACCAAGAATCTCCCATATCTAGACCTGACTCTCAATCCACTGAACTTTCTAGCTGTTCCCCTTTTAGTATTTTAAACAGAGATAGGAACTAGACCTGTGGTTCATCAATACGAGAAACTCCTAGATGAGAAATGACCTCTTCTAATAAAAGGCCATACAATCTCTGAAACCCAGAGTCACACAATCCGATATGTGTCAGAAGTAGGACTTGAATTCATGTCTTTTTAGTTTCAGGACCAAATCTCTATCCATAGCACCAAACTACCTCTCTTATAAAAGCACAAAATATCTCAAATGTCTAGAATTATTACAGCATATTATAACATTTAAATTAATATCCAATAACTCCAAGCATTACAGTTTATAAAGTTTATTAATAATCACTTGTAATATAAGAAATACAAGAACAAAAGTAAAAACTTGAGTAAAGCCACGTAAGTAAAATTCTCCTGCCTGGCACTCACCCCAGCCTCTACAAACTGAATTCCTGGGAAAGTTCAAAAGAGGGTGGAACTACACTCAAAATATATCCTCCCTACATTAGCACGTAAGGAACATGGGAAGCTGGGAAAGAGAGTTCTGGGGAGCAAAATTCTAATTACACAATATGTAACCAGCTCACAAAAGGAAGACAGTAACCTACGGTTCTGTCGCCCTGAGCCTCTGGCTTATTCAACAGATAGATAAAAAGAAGTCCCATGCCCTACTGTGAGACACAAAATCATTAACTTCAGATTTTAAGAGCAGCCAAGTCCTTCAAGGGATAGTTAATATCAAAGCAACTCTGCCTCGTTATGTTCAGATGAAATAGCTCTGGACAAGATGGTAAAAGGTGAGTAGTTCTGCCTTTTATTAAGCATGAAAGCTCCAATTGTTCCACCCAGCCCTCACAAGAGAGTAATTAACTATCAGAGAACTGCTCTAATGAGTAGCTGCATGCCCTGCTTTTGCCTGGGGTAACCTCGAAAAGATTGGGATCCTGTCCTAGAAGTCATTGACATTCCCTTTCTCCACCCTCACCTTTTCCTTTATCCCTTAAGGCCACACTTATTTCAATATTTCCATACTTTAAAAAGTGGCAATTTCTTCAAATTATCTTCTCCTTCTACACCTTCAATGCTTAAGCTGTTGTATTAGTGAAATGTCTTGGCTGCACATAAAAAGATAGATAGATAGATAGATAGATAGATAGATAGATAGATAGATAGATAGATAGATAGATAGATAGATAATCATCCCTTNATAGATAGATAGATAGATAGATAGATAGATAGATAGATAGATAGATAATCATCCCTTGGTAGTCAAACCACCAGGTAATGATCCTTTATGAATTTAGTTGGGTTGGTCCCTTAGATGACCACTTACTCTATTGCTTTGTTTTTACTCAAAGCCTTTTACAGCTGGGTAGTCTCTGTTTAGGGCTTATGCTCAATGGGAATAGTCTTTGAGAACCCAAAAACTCTTCAATGAGAAAATAAATCAATGAATGAATGAATGAATGAATGAATGAATGAATGACTAACCACTAAGTGTCTCCTAGAAGCCAAGCACTGTGTTTAGCACTAGAGATAGAATACAAGCAGTAAGATCACTCCCACTCCCAAGTACCTCTTTTTCTATTTTGTTTGTCATTTTTCAGTCAGAGATGCATCTTCAGGTCCCTATTGGGGTTTTCTTGGCAAAGATACTGGAGTGGTTTGCCATTTCGTTCTTAGCTCATTTTATAGATAAGGAAACTGATGCCAACAGAGTGAAGTGTCTTGCCCAGGGTCACAGAGCTAGTAAGTATCTGAGACCTGATTTGAACTAAGGAAAAAGAGTATTTCTGACTCCAGGCCTGGTGCTCTATTGATTCTATCACCCAGCTGCGTTTTTATTCTAATAGGGGAAGACAATTCATCTAGATAAGTGAAGGTATTTTGGATAGGCAAGTCAATGGGAATGTTGACTAGGCATAATTCCTATATCCTTTCTGGGAATGTAGTGCTAATTTGATTTCAGTTCTTAGAGCTAAAGTCAGAAATTCTGGCATGGTGGTGGGAGGCTAGAGAATAGGTAGCATGACATAAGATGGTCAGGAAGCAGTATGGTGGGTCAGATCAGGAAGATGCTCACCAATCATAACTCAGGATCACAGAAATAAGAGCCCAAAGTCTGGCAAGAGGCAGAAGCAAGAGAGCAGATGGCATGATATGAAAATGGTAAAGAAATTAAGGATGTTAGCAGTGCTGAGCCATACTAATACTTGGAAAATAAAGCCAATTGACAATTGACTTATACATGAGTTTACAGTACTTAAGGACATGCATACACACATGTGGTAAAATGGAGAAAGGACTAAACAACATGGAACTTAGTGCAGAAACATTCTAAAGGTATCATGATCATTGTTATCCTATGAAAACTTCATCCTTTTAAAAATAAGTAAATCCATTTGGGGACTTGGAGTCCCAAAATCTCACTGGTGTCCAGTTTAGGCTAACAGCAATAAATAGGAAGCACTGAATTAGAAGATAAAGTTCATGTGGCCAGAGTCAGAAATTTGAACCATACGAAGTGATTAATTTTGTCCTGCTCAGATGTCACAGGCTGTATCCCTTAAACCCAGCCAGGCACCTCACCAAAGATTCCCCCTAATCCTTGGTTACAAAGTGACTCAGGTGAGAAGTTGAAAATGGAGGAATACAAATCCAACCTCTAGCAAAACAAGTCCAAGTACATGGCCTATCGGTGGCAGGTCATTGTCTCTACAAACTGTCATGATGGATATGGTACCTTCACTAAAGTCCTCCTCCAATATCTTGCCTTGGCCTGAAAGCTACCTTCAGTTCTTGGAGGTTGTACCAGGAGAATGAAAGTCCCATGGGGCCCAGAAAGTTCTAAAGAAGTAGAAAGGATCTTAAATGCCATTGAATTCAATTTTCCTATTTTATAGATAAGGAAACTGAGGCTGGCAGAAGGAAAGAGACTTGCCTGAGATCAAATAGCTGTTAAGTATCTGAGATGATATATGAATTAGCCCACTACTCTATGTACTGTCCCATGCTGCCTCTCAAAGTTTCAAGTAGAAGTCTCATGTTGGACTGTGTATCATTCAATGACTAGCCTAAATAAGTTCAGAAAGACTCAAGGTCAGAAGTTTGGCTGCCAAGCATTGATTTTTTCAGCCTCAGCAACTTTTAAAGACTATCTACTATAGTATGGAAGGTTTGCAATCTGAATCAGTGATCAGTGACATGGAATAACAAATCCCTAAAGAATTGAAAGCAAAGTAGAAAATACATACGTTAAACCTTCCAGTTTTCTAAAAAGGTGCTCCTAACAATGATAAAAATCCAATCCACTAATTATTTTCTATTTATAGGATTGTAGATCTTGAGCTAGAAGGGGCATCAGAAGCATCTAATTCAATCCCTCATTTTACAGAGGAAGAAACGAGGAAGGTTAAGTGACTTTACCAAGGTCACATAGGTGGTAAACATCACAATCCAAATTTGATCCTGAGTCCTGATTCCATGACAGTGACTTTTCCACTATGTCCCACCTACATAAAAGGAACTTCCCCTTCCACATATGAGCATTGTCCTTTCCCATTTGCCACCCTTACTGAAGAAACCTAGCTTTTATAATTCAGTCTCAGCTTTACAGTTGGCCTGAAGTCTTTACTCAAAAAGAGCAACTTCTTTGATTCCTCTCCTCAAAAAGACCCAAACATCATGAGTACTTAGAATTCAAGATCACAATGCAATGAATGAAATCCATAAAACTCCCCTACCCCTCTCCTCACCCCACTCCACCTCACCCTGCCAAACACCAGAGTCAACACCTTTGTTGTTTCTGGTCCTCACCCACCACTTATCTCCATGTTCAAATAGTAAGTAGCAAATTATGCTATCCAGGGATTAAAGGCAAAAGCTGGCCAGAGCCCTCCTGGCCCACCACAGGCATATCTTTCTTATGGTGTGAGGATGCTTTTCTTGCCTCACTCAAGTATTACATTCAGTCTCTGAATTTCTCCTGGGCAAGGATGGCCCCAGTTCTCTTTTTGTTAGACTCAGTTTTCAACGTTTCCACAGGGGTGTAATAATTATCACCATAATAAAAAAATCGAATCATGTTATTATGAAAATAATAGCAAATAATAGGAATAGTTTCAGGGAAAGAGAACATCTAAGCAATTTTCCACCTTAAAAGAAAGCTTGGGTCAGGGAATAGCTAAGGTTAAACTAAGTCTTGGGCACATCATAATTCAGCACCATGGCCAGCAAAAGAGGGACAATAAAACTGAAATATGAGGCAGACAAAGAGATAAAAAAGGAGAAGAAAGAAAATGCTTAACTCTCAGGTTCCTCCAAAGGAATTTTGGACTGTCAGGGTTTTACTCACTCTTTCATTCGGGGCTGTTTATCTTCCTTTTGTCATCTTAGATCCCTTCCTATAGAGGCTGTTCTTCCTCATACCTTGACAGAGCCATTCAGGTCCTTCAAAGGTCCAAACCAGTTCCTTTTACTCTTATAATAGTTTCACCACCAAATATACAATCAATTCCTCTAGGAATCATCTGGGGATATACCCAATAAAGGTTGGCTACCAACTTAGGAGGGTGAGACAAGGGGTGGTGAGACCTTGAAAAGGAATGGAGACTGAATGACCAGGAAGACAGCAAGTGAGCCATTTGTTTTGCAGTTATGAGCAATCCCAAAACATTTCCATTTTGCTAAAACAACACATGGGTTCACAAGCCTAGGGAATTAAAGCTATTTTGGATTCTGGACTCCTTATGAGGTGACATGAGGACAGAGCCCTGGGAAATGGTGCAGAAAAACACTGAGATGAGTGTGTGGCACAGAACTGAAATGAAGTGGACCACATAGGACAGGAATTTGTATTAGCAACATAAGACAGAATGAGCAAAGACTGTGAGCTTCTTGAGGGAAGGGAAAAAAGACCCAAAGTCCCAGATATCTAAGATTTAATTAAGATATACAACATTCTTGTATATCACTGTAGTCTGAGACAAATGTGTAAAGTAACATGCTGAAATAAGACTTTATAGTTTGCAAAGTACCTTATATACATCATTTCATTTGATCCTTCCAACACCGTGCACTGAGTACTACACTTATTATTATTATTATTATCATTCCCATTTTACAGAAGAGGAAAGTAAGTTTAAATGGTACATCCATGATCATAGTTATTAAGAATCAGACAGATTTCAAAGCCAAGGTCTTCACAATGGCAGGTCCATTAATCCATCCAACAGACGACACTACCTTTCAAGATCTAGTTGAATTACCTGTAAGTAGAACTGTTGTTGTTCAGTCATGTCTAACTCACATAGATACTAGAGTGGTTTGCCACTTCCTTTTCCAAGGGATCAAGGCAAACAGAAGTCAAATGACTTGCCTGAAGTCACACAGCTAATGTCTAAGACTGGATTTGAATTCAAGTCTCCATGATTCCAAGCCTAATGCCATATTCTCTGACCCATCTAGCTACCTCCTATTAAATAGGGTACCCATATGCTGATTTTACTGTAGACTCTATGATGATCAGACCTAAATTCTCATCTCCTCTGTTTCATTTTATCTTGGGATTTCATTATGCTTAAAAAGGTATCTTCTAAATTCTGTGAACTTTTATGAGTCAAAGATAGGAAGAATGGGTGTACTCCTGACATTCTAGTGAATATTTTTATGGCAATTTCCTTGAAAAATACTTTTAGGGTGGCAAAAAGAATCCATCTTTCTTTAGTGGTGACTAATATCCTATGTCATAGTTCAGTTCTTCACAGTAACTCCCAAATAGTAAAATTACCCCGTTAGAGATTTCAGATGCCAAAGAATCCAGAAAATTTTTTCTTAGAGCTCTTTGTCTTTACCTCTATTTTACCTGCATTGCATTCTACCTTGTATCATACTTATTCATGTAGGTGCCATATCCATCCTACGGAATAGTAAGATCCTTGAGAGCACAGACTGTGCTATTTTTACTGTCTGTACACCTAGAACAGAGATTACACTCAATAAAGGATTCTTAAATTGAATTAAATATAAGAATTGAAACCCAAACTAACTAATTCAGCAAGGAAGGACAAATTTCATCTCCATTTTCTGAAAAATGGTTTTCTACATGAAATAGAAAGAATATTAGCAACTTGCCTGCACACTTATTCCTAGACTTAATCAGCAGAAGATTAAAGGACTATGCCTTGAAAACAAGGATAAGATAAGAGGACCAAAGAGGTCTTTGCATCACCTCTAACTTCTATGACTCTGGATGCATTTATTTGAATGCCAAGTGAGACTCATATTATCACTTCTGAACTAAAGATCATTTGGTCCTGATTATAACAGGAAATTAGCTGGGTTTGACTGGAAGATACCAACAATTAATGTTATTAGCCCTCAGAAGCAACTGGATATCTTGTTGCTAAAATCAGCTAAGACAAAGGTTCCTTTGAGGGGTTTCTGTTGCCTGCAGTTCAATAGCTGAGCAGAAGGAAAAGATTTATCAGAAATTTTCTTTTATGGAAATTAGTCTTCTCTGAGAGACTGCTGGAAAACTCACATACTCTAAGGACACTCTTTCTCCAGCTTCCTTTAAAAACATTGCTAAGGTCATCCTCCTAGATTGGGGGCTCTTAATCATTATTATGTCATAGATGTCTTCAATAATCTGGTGAATCCTATAATCTTCCCATTGTAACATTTTTAATGCATAAAACAAAACACAAGAATTTAAAATTAGCCAATTATATTGGAATATAGTTATCAAAGTGTTTTTGAAAGGCAAATTCGTGGGCCATATGTTGATCATGATCTGTCTGAGAGCAAGAAAGGAGAGGCAGAGACACACAGAAAGACAGAGATAGAATGTATTGAGCATTTACTATGTGTCAGATACTAAACTTTGTAGATACAAGACAGTCTCTGCCTTCAAAGATCTTACATGTTAAGGAGGAGAAGATAATATATGAAGAGGCACTGGAAAGGGAAGAAATAATAGGCACATGGGGCCATGGTGAGGAAACTAAAGGAAGTGTTTTAGGGAACCAGAAGTTCAAACTTCAAGTAGAATAGAGATGGTTGGATAGTAGAACCTTGTAGAAAGACTTCAAGAAGTGGCAGGGGTGTGGAGTCAAGATGGTGGCTTAGAAGCAGCAAAAGTCAATTCCTCTGTGAAAGTCCTTCCATACCAATCAAAAACAAATCACTTCAAGGGAGACAGAAAACCAAATCCAACAAGAAGGCAGAGCTGAGGGACCCTCCAGTTCAATTCTTAAAACTTAAAAGGTATGCAAAGAAGATTGAATTCTTGGGTTTAAGGGAAAGAAAGAAGGTCCCTGGCCCCTCCTCCACCTACCATGCTGAGACTCTGGATCTCAGGGTGAGAGATCCAAACTGGATGGAGTGCCTTGCTACCACAACTACATGAAGCTCAGGGCTCTGATCACAGCTAGCAAGGAGGCAGCTGGAGGAGAGAAGTGGAGAAGAAGGCAGGCTAGTTGTAGCCTTCAATCACCACACTTGGTCAAGTTTTGGCCTCAGGGCACATTCAGCCCTGCAGATCAGTTCAATTGGCTTAATCCAGTTTATCAATAGTGCAGAGAAGAAGCCTCCACAGGGCAGAGGAGCTCAGAAGCACAAGCTGACTGAAAACCAGAGGAGGTGCAGAGTGGACAGAGAGCCAGGCTTGGCTGTGAGACACAGCTACATATCTCTCCTGCTCAATCCAACCTGAAAGGTACACAGATAAAATAGAATTCTGGGATATAAGGGAAAGATCCAACACTCCTCTTCCATTTACTGCATTGAGACCCATGGTAGGAATCTGACTGACTGGGATCCCACGCAAAGGCTGCAGTTGCAATGGAGTGCCTTAGTATAACCACAGAAAGCTCAGGGCTCTGACTGGGAAGCTGGCAGAAAGGAGTAGAGTGAAGGATGGAGGGTAACCACCTTCAGCCTCCAAACCTTCACTTTCATCTTCAACTTCTGCTGGCTGCTGGGGAAGATCTGGCCTCAGGGCACATTAATACAACTGGTCAGCTCCAGCAGCCTAATCCAGTTAATCAGTGGAACAGAGAAGAAGCCCCTTCAGGGCAGAAAAGCCTCAACTCACTGATCCAGCAAATAAACAGAGGAGTAGAATATAGCCTATAAGGAGGGAGAAAGAAGGAAAAAATATGAGTAAATAACAGAAAAAGAAAAAAGAAATCACAACTGACAGCTTCTATTAAGGTAATGAACAAAGAACAAATGGAACAGAGGAGGACCAAGGAACACCTAGCAAAAACTCAGGAACTCCAGCAAATTGGAAGAATTCAAGAAGTGGCAGGAACTACAAATCCTTTATATAAGGTCTTCCTTAATATCCCATCCCTACCCCAGATGTTAGTGCTATACCCCCTGTGGTTTGTTTGTTTGTTTTGATCCAGATTTGTGATTCTATCTATATGAAGAACTTCCAGTATAAACATTTCCTCCCTCGATGCAGATGGGTATACTCTGGGTGTAACTTTTAAGTTTAGTGGATATCTAGAGAGCATTGAGAGGTTTAGTGACAGGGGTGCATACATTAGTATTGTCAGAGGAAGAACTTGAACCCAAATATTTCTGACTCCTAGACTATCCCTCTATTCATTCCACAGTACTGTCTCTCTCACATGAGATTACTTTATATCATTTTAATGTACTCTATATTTGTTTATCTCTGAATACATTTTCTATCTTTAGTAAAAATAAGCTCCTTGAGGCCATGACCTGTTTTGTTATTGTTGTTTTATGCCCATCACCAAGAACAGTTCCTGGCACATAGTAAGTACTTAATAAATGTTTTCTGAATTTGTTTCATTTTTCTCCAATTCCCCACTCCCCCAAACTGGAGCCCTAATGCTGATTGTAGAAGGAGGGTTGGCACTGGCCAGCCTTTATGACAATTTGGATCAGTTATTAGCAGAAAATAACTGTGTGTGCAGGAGTGTAACACTCAAATTAGTTGTCTCTTAGAAAAGATAAAGAGTCAAATCAAACACTGTATGTATGCATTCCACTCTTCTGCAAATATTTGTTGATGCGTACAAACTATTAACACTGAAGGAGGGAATTAAAACATGATCCAAAAGCTGCTTTGGATCAAGTCAAACATCAGATATTAATCTCCTACTAATCCAAAAGAAATATTAACTTGCTCTTTGATGATAACATTTTTCCTGAAGAAAGAGTTTATTCTCATTATGCTCACTACTTTCCCCTCCCACCCCTACATCTCCCTGCTCCAGTTGAGGGATATTCATTATACCACCATTTGCAAAATAAGTTTTGAACATTTGAGCAATGTGTTGATGAAATGGCACATTAAGTCCCTGAGTGAGACAAGAACTAGAGGAGGCTTGGAGAACAGCCCATGATCTCATCCCAGCTATATACTGACTGAGGTCATTAAAGGACAGAAAATGAACAGAGAGAGACTCAGGTCCCTGACCTAATGAAATGCACACATTGTTCCCCACATTTTGCTCCCAGGAACATAATTAGAGGTTGTACCTATAGATTTCTACTTTATGGAGGAAAGCTGTATCCTCCATTCTTATCTTAAAGCACTGATACTCCCCTGAGGTCTGAGATCTCTGTCTTGTCTCAGAGAACTTATTGATCAAACAATCAATCAATCAATGAAAAATGCATTATTTAAACAATGAGGTTTTAAGTTCCTATCTCCAGCTTTCCCTAATAACCTACTCCTTATCTGCTCTATAGGTCCATCCTCTTTCTATTGACTGAACTCACCAAAATCAGTTTTAAAGAAAGAATTCTAAACATACATACCTTGGTGCCCACTAATCATTCACCTCTTTTTATCTGGGGTACAGAACCTGGTGGAGGGAACATGGAAAAACTTAGAGTGACTTCATGCCAAGAAAACCTATTCAAATCCTGTCTTTGGCACTTACTATGTGACCCTAAGGAAGTCAGTTATCATTTCTGTTTGAGGTAACTCTCTAGGAAAAATCTACTAAGGCACAGATGAGTCATTTCTCTGTTGGTAAAAGGAGTTCCCACACCTAGTTCCTAGACTGCCCTCCTTCCTCACTTCTAACTCTTTAGAATCACTAGTTTTCTCCCAAACTTATCTCAAGCATCACTTTTTGTTCTTCACTCATTTCAGTCATACCCAACTCTTGGTGACCCCATTTGAGGTTTTCTTGGCAAAGATACTGAAGTGGTTTGCCACTTCCTTCTCTAGTTCATTTAAGAGATGAGGAAACTGAAGAAAATAAGGTTAAATGACTTGTCCAGGATTACACAGCCAGTAAGTGTCTGAGCCCAGATTTGAATACACAAAGATGAATCTTCCTGATTCTAGGCCCTGAACTCTTTCCACTGAGCCTCTTACATGATGTTAATGCCTTCCCCAAAAAAAATACTCTGTATTTATTGTGTTTCTATTTGGCAAATACTTACATGTGTATATCTTATACCTTCCAAAAGAATACGAGTTCCCTTAGGGCATGCTCTATTTCATTTTTGTCTTTGTATTTGCATGGCCCAGTGGCCCAGTGGCCCAGTGCCTCACATGTAGAAGACATTTAATTAGTTTGCTGATTGCTCAATTGATTGAATGAATAAGAGACTGTTGAAATCACCAATACTTTGCTAAGTTCAGTGATTTTTCAGTATAGTCCCAATTGCTTTCCAGAATGGATTAGCCCAACTAAAGATTCCACCAAGAGGGCACCAGGAAATCTTCCTTCTTGTAGTTTCTTCAACAATTGTCATTTTCCATTTTTGTCTTCTTTGTCAATCTTAAAGGTATGAAATAGAATGTGCATTCTAACTCTAACATACCTGGACCAAAGAAATGTATTTGGATACCAATATTCTTCTGGCAAAGCTATTTGCATGCAAAGCAGTGAATATCATAGCCTATAAAGAATTAAAAGTTGTCACTCAACTAAGGGGCAATATATGGTCAGTGAGAATAGACTTCAGTAAGTCTCCAGTGGAGAAGTTTTAAAAAGAAACAATATAGAGGGTATTATCAAAAAGTGGTATGATTGGAAAATGAGATTAGTCTGTGTGATCATTGTAATTTGTTAAAAATGTATCACAGGTATGTTGTGGGACTCCAGTATGGAAGTACTTAGGGTAAATGGTCCCAATGATCATAAACATGTAAGCAATACCACACAACCTGTATTTTTTCACTGCCCTGAATTACTCTGATCCCATGTCAAACATGTAAACAACCTTATTTCTTGATTAGAAAAGGATCTCCACTGACTGGAGTAGCCATTCCAACACCCACTCCTGGAATCTGTAATTATCAGTTCAAACATTCACCTAATATGTAGTCCCAGTTATAAAACTTCCATCCAAGACTAGAATTTATAAGCAGCCCCAGGGAATTTCCCCACCATATCTGTATCTGATTAAGAATGCTCTTCCCACATTTGATGCCAATTTCCTATTCCAATCAAGTCCACCTTTAAGGTATAAGTCTTCTCTATTCAGACTCCCCTGAAGGTATACTCCCACTGAGACTTTGCTAATTTACACATCTCCTTCACATAAGTGAACCTGATACTTGTTATTTTTTAAAATGATGAAGGCCTATATTATAAGGGAAAATAGTATTTTAATTAACGCCATGCTGATAGAGATAAAATCGACCACGTGCCTGTGAAATATCTATTCAAAATGCCCGCCAGTACCTATCTCCTGCCATCTTGTCTCTCTCATACGCCAACGAGCCCACTCAGGTAGCAAAGAGGCCCGTTTCAAGCCTGCCCTCCAAATTTAAGCTGCGATCCAGCACATAGTCAACTTCTAAATTTCAGGAATTTGGGGATAAAAGAAATGGATAAAACTAGTTACATTGAAAAAAGCCAATTTGGGGCAATCCCCTATTGGCATAAGAGTGTACATTCAAAACAAATAAAGCCTCATGCTTATACTAATATCACAAGTACCAATTTTCTGTTTTAATCCAAACTGTAAGGCCAAATAGAGCAGCCAGTCATTTTTTTAGGGAAGTAAATAGCTGAGGGACAGCCCGTGCACTTCATATATCTACAGAAAGGCCTCAAGCATGTAGAATGGAGCTCAGGTGGACGATTTACAGAACCCAGAAAAGAATCACATAGGACAAAAAGGAATAGATGGGCACCATTGGAAGAAAAGGAATAGAGTCTGCACCTTTAGAAGAAATACCTACATCAATTACAGATCCAATGAAATATCAGTGTAGTGGAATGAGAACTGGACTTGGAATCTTGATTCTGAAATTTGTTAGTTGTATAACCTGGAACAAGTCACTTCATTCCCTCAAACTTCAATTTTCTCATCTGTATAAGGAGATGTTTGATCTCCATTATCTCTGATGCTCTCATATTATCATTCCACAATCAAATTATTAATTTAACAAGAATTTACTAAGCCTATGTTCCAGTCACTTGCGATATAAAGACAAAATATAGTTCTGTGAATCCTAGTACTTTTTGGAAATGACTTGACAGGTGTTTGCTTTTAATAACTGGAAAATTATTTCATTGTCATTATCTTCAGACTTTGAATTTTTAGTTTAGTTATGTCATTAATAATTATCATTCCATTTTACTATTGTGTATAGTCTACTACTACATACAGAGCATGTGCAGACAGAAAGTTGGAGGAAACATCATGGCACAGTGGAAAGTAAAATACATTTGGATCCAGAGGATCTGGGTTTGAATCTTGGCTCTGCCACTTAAGATCAGTATGACCTTGTGAGAGGACTTGACTTCTGAAGTCCCTTCTAGTGCTAAATCTATGATCCTATAATCCTTCATGCTTCAACACTGTGGACAGTTTCTTCTCTTTGCTTGGATATTTTCCTTGTACTACATAATTCTTAGCAGACACCATATAAACTCCCTAATCATGACAAAGGTAACAATGTCTGCTTTGTTGGATATCCTATAAGGAAGAGAATAATTAGACAGCTGGGCAAGGGCTATTTAAAGAAAAGGGCCATGGCTATACTAAAGTGCTGGAAATTTAGCCTCTCTTGAAAAGCTGCCCAACTGAAAGATCTGCATTGAAGGAGATATTCTCTTGCCAGAACAAAGTGATTTCCTCTCATTGTTAATGCCAAGGGTATGGATCATTTGTTCAAGTTTCCATTATCCAAGCTCCTGAAGTATTCAAGATTTTAAATATTTAAGATTCAAAGAAAGAGGAATGTTTGATCTACTGCTGTCTTTGTCCTTCAGATCCAATAGCATATGAATACACTTTTTTTCAAATGCATGTCCCCCAAATGAAACCATGCATGTTTCTTATCATTATGTTCCCTGAGGAGCCCATAGGCTATTCACTCCTTCATTCAGCAAACATTTTCTGAGAGCTTTATGCTAGGTAAGTAACAATTTCCATGACACCTCGTGATTATGGTACTTTGTACAAGATCTGTTGTTATAATCCACAGCATGAGCCTGAGTCTCTTCAAAGAAGTTGGACACATACTGTGCTTTATTCCTGTCATCCATCCCCTTTAAACACAAAAGGGAAAGGAGCTGGTACAAGGGAGCAAAAAAAAAGTAACTTGGGTTTTCAATTAGATTCAACAAGCATTTGTAGATTCCTATATCTACATCCACTAAAATCTTAGTCTCATGCCTCCTTGTGGCATGGAAATTCAACTCAAAGATTCTACTAAGGGAATTCATACTATTTCAAGTCTGCAGGATATGGAAAATCTTCAAAATCAGGACCAGAGACAGTCTGTTGCCTGAAGAAGAGTCTCAATAGGTTCTGATAAAGTCATCGCCATGGTTGACCACTGGATTATGTGAAGATCTTGACAACAGTGAACTCTCAAGGACCATCACATAATAAGAAATTGACAACTGCACCAGTAGAAGGAAGACTCAAACCAACAAATGCTTCAATTATTAAAGAACAATGTACTAAGCTTTTCAGGGGGAGAAGACTGGATATACAACAGGGTACATTTTTTTTCGTAGACTTGAACTATTTCAAGTACATAGACTTTGAAACATTTTCACCCAATCATAAATTACAGGGTCCTCTGTCTCAAAGTATTTTTCAAGTCTAAATTTCAGCAAAGGTCCAATGATAGAATTTCATAACCACAGAAAAGAAAAAGAGAGAGGAGAAATGTCAATGATCATTTTACCAAAATGATAATTTGTGGTAATAATATGTATAGCATTATTGGTAGTCTGTATATAAGAAGTAACCTTAAAAACATAACAAGGAAATTTATGATTAGATGAGTCAAATCAAAGTGAATATTAGGAACAACAGAACAGCTCAGCTCCAAGAAATGCTAAAGACCTAAATTAGGGGTTCTTAGACTTTTAATGTCAGACACCTTTGACAGTCTGGTGAAATCTGTGGGCCTTTTCTCAGAATCATGTTTTTAAATTCATTAAATAAAACATGTAGCAAAACCAATTATGTTGAAATGATATAATCAAAATATTTTTTAAAAATATTTTAAGTATCTCAGTTCAAAAACTCCCGGCCTAGAAGAAGGCTTCCAACTCTTTAGGCTAAGATCATTTCTGAAAGATTTGGAGGATATGGAAAAATGCTTCAAAGCATTAATAACAAGAAAGTTATGCTTTTAAACTCTTAGATTTTACTTTAGATCCATAAAATTGGCAAAGATGGTAAAAGATGGAAATAGTACTCAGGGTCATAGTGGCTATGGTAGACTAGATCATTAAAGTATTGTTAGTAGAGCTATGGATTTTAAGAAACAATTTATAATTAAGAGAGACGTCATTAAACTGTTCATCCCCTTTGACCCAGTGTTTCCACCAATGGTCAGGTCCCCCAATGAGGTCAAAGACAGGCTTCTGTACTAAAGGTGAAAAAAAAAAATCTCTGCCCTCAAGGAGTTTTCATTCAAATGAAGGACACTTCATAAACTAGCCACTACACACACCTCTCCAGGCTTCTTAAAACTTACACCTCAATCATACTCTTCAGACCAGAGACACTGACCTACTGGCTGTGCCACAAAGAAAGTACACCATCTCTTGACTCAGGGCATTTTCTCTGACTATTCCCCACGCCTGAAATGCTCTTCCTCCTCTATTCAAAAACTGACTTCTTGGCTTCATTTCAGCCCTAAATAAAATCCCATCTCCTCTTAATCCTAGGCCCTTGTCTCTAATAATTATTTCTTATTTATCCTGTAGGCATCTATGAGATGTTCCAGGAGAACTAGCTCTTCTGGTGAGAGGGCTTGTGGAGCACTTTTCAGTGCTGCTTACTTTGTTTTTTGTCGCTCAATTTGGTGTACATCATTCACCCCACTCCCACCTGTGACTCTAAGAAGCTATAGCATATATAGCAGTTACACTCTCTTGGCTGACAGGTTAAACCAGATTGAGGCTAACTGATATATCTCAAACCTGTTGGTAAGCCAGGGGTATGTCTACCTCAAGCATGTGAAGACTTCTCCCAGAAGAAGAGATGGATAAGAACAAATTGTTTCAACAGCCACAAAGGCAGTTGAAGTTCCATTCTGGAGCACTTATAGTTTGGTCAAACATAGAAGATGCCAAGGTCATCCACTACATCCTAGGCCATTGCTAGTCATCCTAACTTTTGTATTGCCACTGGACTTTGATGGTTCTGGAAGCGAAAATGAAGTTGATGACTTTGTGCAGTTCTGCCTCACTTAAGCCCAATTTATGTATAAGACAAGACATCACACCATGAGGTCATTGGTCCTCTTTGAAAATGAAGGATGAACAACATATTATATATGTATATTTGTTTGCATGTTGTCTCCATCATTATGCTATACGCTCATTGAGGGCAGGAACTATCTATCGTCCCATTTTGTATTCCTAACACTTAGCACAGTGCTTGTCCCATTGTAGATACTTAATAGACAATGACTGATTTGATTGATTATAGTAGTGCAATGGATATAACACCAGGCCTGGAATCAAGATGAGATGAGTTCAAATCCAGCCTCAGACACTTATTGGCTTTGTGACCTTGGGCAAAACACTTAACCTCTGCCTCGGTTTTCTCAGCTGTAAAATAGGGATAATAATGGCACTAACCTCTCAGAGTGTTAGAAGATCAAGTGAGATAATAATTATAAAGTGTTTAGTGCAGTGTTTGGCACATACTATATAAATGTTTTCTATTATTACAAAGGTATATGCAATATACATACAAGACAATTTTAAAGGATATATGAAAGTAAAATTTTATTTTATAAGACAATTATGAAAATCAAATTCAGAGAAGCAAAGAAAGAGATATAAACTGATAAAAAGGGATAGAAACAGTTGAAAATATGCATCATTATTATAATAATATAAACAAAAAATCAGTTAAAAAATTCTGATTAATTTTAATTGGAAATTTTGGTCCAGGAGAACAAACAATGAAACACAATTCCATTTTCTCACTGGAGATATAGGGGACTGTGGGAACAGAATATAGCATATTCTTTCATTTAGAGTTGCTGCATTGATTGGTTTTGTTTCACCATTTCTCATCACCAAAAGAAAAAGATCAATAGAGCAATGTTTAACAGGTAATTACTGTGATTTCAAACAAAAAGGTTCAATAAAATACATTGATGAAATCGTGGATCCAGCATACTAGCTACCATCAAAGAAGACTACTTGTAAAGTTAGCCAGGAAAAAAAGTTAGAAGGAAGAACATTTTGTTTTATCCTATTCAAAGAAGTTAACACGGTATTGAAATTAAATAAAACCCATTCCTATTAACAGAGCCACTATGTAGTCATTGCTCACATGTAGTTACAGGAACACTCATCCAACATGCCCAAGAATGCACCAGTTTAAGGGTCAGCCTTGAACTAGCATCAAGGGTCTGCTGAACTGCACCTGTTTACAGCAGGGAATTCCTTTCCATTCTAAACAACTACCCCTAATCCTTAACTTCAATTTCTTTGAATACCTTTCTCTAAGAGCCAGATATCTTTCTAGTTCAAGTTTTCCAGGAGCCTTAGTCAGTTAGCATTCAGTATTCAATTGGTAAAGATTAAGAAACACTTTCAAACAGGTGCCAGGAAATGAATTAGTGGCATATAAAGAAGTTATTTTTCAGTCTTCTAAAAGTAATCCATGGGGCTCAGATTTCCCCAACTGCTGTGATTGATGTGCAGCTTCATAGACTGTTAAACCCTCTAGGGATCTTGGAAATCTATCCTTATTTAATTTTAATCCTTTTCATGTATTCTCTGTTCTAGACAGACAGGCCTACTAGCTGTTCTCATTCCTGATATTCCATCTCCCTCTTCCATGTCTTTGCACAGGTGGTCCCCCATCTCTGGAATGCATACCCTGCTGACTTCTGCCTCTTGAATTCTCTAATTTGTTTCAGGAAACATTCTATGTGCTATCTCCTCTATGATCCCCTGGCTATTCATTCTCTCCCCTTCTTGAAATTATTTCATCCATACATTGGTTTAACTTATTTATATGTTACCTCTTTCCCATAGAAAGAAGTTCTTTTAATGCAAAGGTTTTGTGTCCCAGGGCTTAGCATGATGTCTTGGCCATAGTAGATCCTTAATTAATATTTGTTGAGTTGAATGGACACTCTGAGATGATCAGACAAGATCTCCTGGATTTTGCCTCTAGAAGAGGGGAATTACAAATAAGGAGCACTCAGTTCAACTCAATTTAACCAATATTTATTAAGCGATTACATTGTACAAGCCCCTGTCCTCCAGGAGCACACAGTCTACTCAAAGGATACAATATAAAGGAATGCAGAAGTAGAATGCTGAAGTACACATGAAGGATATACAAAGTAATTTCAAGAGAGCTTCCAGCCTCTCTAATATGTAAATCAGCATGCAAATGACTTAGTACCACTGCCATCAGAGTTCCCAGAGTAATTCATTTCTAATATTTACTAGTAGCAGTGATTTCACAGGTTCATTTGACATCTTTTTAAAAAGCATTAATCACATATTGTCATCAATTCAGAAGGCAATGCAGGGCCTTCTGGTTCTATTTTATATCACCAGGAGACTTCAGTCTCAATAAGGCTGCTTGCATAATGTACTTGGCTAATAGCAGACCCATTCTGTTCATGTATATTAAGGATAGATTGAGCTGAGCAATACAAATAAATACTCAGAATGATAATCACCCCGAATAGAAATATGTATTCAGTAAGTTGAATAATGATAAATTTGACTATAGGTGGGGGGAGGGTGTCTTGAGGGACAAAATACAGCTGGAGAGAGTCAGTATAGAGACATTCTGGGGGGAATCTGTGAAATCAGGAATATCTAAGGAAATAACCTTTCAGTGGTCCTCCATTCTCTGAAGCCTCATCAGTGCAGAGAGATGATAGTGGGTTCTTAGAGACTGTGCAAGGAGAAAGAACAAGCTCGTGGACACTCTATTTACCAAAAGGGTTTGGAGTATGGACCCAGGGATGGACTGTAGTTCATCTGAAGATCAAAAGAGTCTCATTACTAGTCACCCTTCAGGGAAGTGCATTTTTCAGTCACAGTCATTCTTTTTCTTTCTATTTTCACAAAAAAATTCTATTCCATGTAGAAATTAATTTTAATAATTGTTATCTGATATTTTGTGATCTAGATTCTTTCCCTCCTCCCAGAAATGGTAAACAGTCTAATACGTTATACCAGTGCTATCATGCAATACGTATTTCCAAATTCCTCAAGCCGTGAAAAAAGACACATCACACAAATGAGAGAAAACTCTTGAAGGAACTAAGGTGAAAAGTGGTATGTTTGATCTGCATTTAGATTCTGACAATTCCTTCTATGACTGTGGATAAAAATATTATGAGTCATTTGGGGTAATCCTAGAACCTTGCATTTTTGATAATAGTTTAGTCCTTCACAATTTATCATCATATAATATTTCTATTACTGTATACAGTGTTCTCCTGGTTCTATTCACTTCATTTTGTATCAGATCAGATAAGTCTTTCCAGGTTTTTCTGAATTCATCCTCTTTATCATTTTTCATGGATTTCATTACAACTGTATACCATAACTTGTTCGGTCATCCCCAGTTGATGGGCATCCCCTCAGTTTCTAATTCTTTGCCACTACAAAAAGAACTACTATAAACATTTTTGAACATATATGTCCTTTTCATTTTTCTTTTTTTTAAATCCTTATAGAAGGTAAGGTTTAAAAAAAAAAAAAGAACTTTCATAGACTATCCTGGAATCATAGATTTAGAACTTGAATATGTCAAACAGTTATCAAACATTTATTGCCTCCTCAGGGTGCCAGATACTGTGGCACATGCTAAGACAGTGATGGTGAAAATTTTAGAGATGGAATGCTCCCCCAGAGACCAGGAGCCATGCCTGTCCCCCACCAAGTGCCAGGGGTGCCCTGCCCCCCCTTACCCCAAACAGGGGTAGAAGAAAGCACTCCCATTAGGCTGCTGGGCAGAGGGGAAGGGGATGTGAGGAATGTCCTCAGGGAGTATAAAGAGAGGGAGGGGAGTGGCCTGAGGGCTCCACTCCCCTCCAGCTCTGCCTCCTGTGAGCTACCCACCTTACTCCCTGTGTACTCCCATTGGTTACTGAACAGAGGGGTGGGTGATGTGAAAAAATGTCATCAGGCAGGGTGGAGAGAGGGAGCAGAGAGCAACTCTGCCCAAGTCTCTCTGCCTTTTATAGTAATGAACTGGGGGGGGGGGGGTCAACATGCTCATAGAGAGTGCTCTGCATGCCATCTTTGGCACCTGTGCCATAGGTTCACCATCACTGTGCTAAGAATACAAAGGTAAAAATGAAGCCATTCCTGCCCTCAAAGTTTTTACTCCCCTGGACACATCCTTCATATTCACAGATAAGTAAATTTTAGTACAACTTCTCTCTGTATCAACCTTCCATATATAAAAAATATTTCAGGGACAAGCTTCCTTAAAAACAATATGAAGAAGAGGGAACTGAGTGGCTCAGTGGACTGAGAGCCAGGCCTTGAGGCAAGAGGTCCTGGGTTCAAATGTGGCCTCAGATACTTCCTACCTAACTTTTATAGTTAAAAAACACTATGTGGCAGACCACAGAATATAGAGAAGAGGGTTTATTATCTTCTGAGGTAACGATGAATACTGTATGTTTAGAAAAACCATCACCATTTAAGACTTTCTTCAACTATTAGAAATAAATTTGATCTCTTTGATATGATATTTTCAGATTAACTTGAAATGATATCAATATCATCTGATGAATAATAGTAAATACTATATAAGTGTGGTGATTTTTTTTTGTTTTTTTGTTTTTTATAGAGACAGTGGTGGTGGGAAAAGAGGATAGGGAGATTAGACAGGGAACGAGGAACTCTGGGTCCTACTCTCAGCTCTTCCAATACACTACTTGTGTGACCTAAATCAAATCAGAAGACCAACTATTCTGGAGTCAAAAGACTTGGGTTCAAATTCTGTCTCTGACACTGAGATGTTTGCTTCATTCCCCTAGGCCTGAGTTTCCTCATCTATAAAATGAGAAGATTTGACTAGGTGGTCGCTGAGATCCCTGCCCATCCTGGATTTATAATCCTATGACCTCAGTTTTATCATATGTAAAACTAGAGGAATGGACTGAATAATTTCTAAGATCCCTTCCAACTCTTATTCCATGATCTTAAAACACTGAATTCCACAACAGGAATGGATCTCTCACTCACCCACTACAAAGCACAGCCTTATACCTATCTGTTAATTCTACTTAACAGGAAAGCATGCCAAATAGTGGGGAAAAAATAAAATACTGGCTTGTGTGATAACAGGCAAGACCAAGAATCAAGAATTCCCATATGAGAAACCATAAGGGCCCCCTGTTGCATTTTGGGAAACCTCTGATTATTAGAAAATGTTTCCTTATACAGAGTTAAAAATTAGCCTCCTGGTCACTTCCCTCATTGCTCCTAGTCTTTCCCTCTTGAACTAGGGGAAAAAAGTCTACTTCTTCTTCTTTAGGACTGTTGTTGTCATTCAATATTTTCAGTCATGTCCTATTCTTCATGGGCCCTTTTAGGATTTTCATCATAAAGATACTAGAGCAGTTTGCTATTTCCTCCTTCAGTTCATTTTACAGATGAGGAAACTCAGACAAACAGGGTTAATTAATTTGCCCAGGATCACACAGCTAGTAAGTATTTGAGGCTGGATATGAATTCAGGTCTTCTGACTCCAAGTCCGAACCCTACCCACTGCACCAGTAACCCTTCAAATATTAGAAGATATATCATCTTTCTCCACCTCCTCTAGTCTCCTCTTCTTCAGGCTAAACATTCTCAGTTCTTAGAGTTAGTCTTTCTCCTGGAAGTAGTCCAGTTTGTCAGGGTCCTTCTTCAGTGCTCCCACTAAGCCTGATTTTGAACTGAATCACTGTGCATCAAAGAGTAGATTTTTTTAAAACTCTTAGCTTCCATTTTAGAATCAATAGTGTGTATTGACTCCAAAGTAGAAGAGGGGTAAAGGGCTAAACAATGAAGATTAAGTGATTTGCCCAGGATTAAACAGCTAGGATGTTTCTGAGGTCATATTTGAACCCAGGACCTCCCATCTCTAGGCCTGGCTCTCAATCCACTGAGCCAACTAGCTGCTCCCCAGAGAGTAGATTTTGCAGTGAAATGACTAGAGAATTTATTGAAGTGCTAAGCATCATCTCACCCACATCCCCCTAGAGTAGCTATTCTTAATATTTTCTCCATATCACAGATCCCTCCAGCAATCTGGTGAATTCTATAGACCCTTTATCAGAATCATGTTTTTTAAAGTATAAAATAAAATGTGTAAGATTACTAAGGAAACCAATTCCATTGCATACAGTTATCAAATTGTTTTCAAACAAGTCCACAGAAATCATGTCCTAGAATGTAAGTTTCTTAAAATCAGGGTTGATTTCATTTTTATGCTTGTGTATGTGGCACACAGTAGGTGTTTAATAAATACTTGTTGAAATATGTATTGTATGAAAGCACAGATATAATATATATCAGACTATTTACTGTCTCAGGAAATTGGGGAGAGAGAAAGAGAGAGAAGAAAGAGAGAGAGAGAGAGAGAGAGAGAGAGAGAGAGAAGGAAAGAACCTGAAACATAAAATCTCAGAAAAAATTGTCAAAAATTATTTCTAAATGTAATTGAGAAAAAATTTGAAAATAAAATAAATGGATACTTGCTGATTTTTTATTTCTGTGAGTAACAAGTTTTCAGTCAAGTATGCTTGACATTTTCTTGACTCCTTTTTCTGTGGGAGGGCATCTAGAAAGCTAGTTATCAGAACTCAAATACCATTTGCAAAAAGCTGAGACTTGGATTGAAACAATGGTATAAAAGAATATTTAATTTAATATCAGAAGACCTATAAAACACCTGTCACTTACCAGCTCTATTCTTTGGGGCAAGTCAGTTCTTAGCTTTTCTAAGCTTCAGTATCTTCATCTGTAAAAAGAAAATAATATTTTTCCATTGGACTTTTATAACTCTTCCCAACCAGACTGAAGTCTACTTTTCCATGCTTATTACATATTACTTGCTTTCATATACACACTACAATTTCAGCTAAAGTGGCTTACCTCCTTTTCCTCTTCCCCATATACAACAATCCATCTCCTACCTCCATGGCTCTTTGCACTGGGTATCCCTGTGCCTGGAGTGCACTTTCTCCTCACTTCTGTCAATGCGTCCTTTAAAGCTCAGTCCAAGGATCACTTCCTAGAACTTATTCTTTATATCTCCAGTTGCTAAGACCACCTTCCCCCACTAATAATAGTTTTATATTTATTTATATTTTAAGCTGTTGCTTCTCCCTTAATAGAATAGAATTCTTGATGTCAGAAATTTTCTTTTTTTATTTTTGGCTTTGTATTCCCTAGCACTTAGGACAAAGGACGGGACACTTTTTTGTTGGTGGTGGTGTTCAGTCATGTCTGACTCTTTATGACCTCATTTGGGGTTGTCCTGGCAAAAATATTGGAATGGCTTGAATATTGAAATAGTTTTCATTTCCTTCTCAAGCTCATTTTGTAGATGAAGAAAACGGGGTTAAGAGGCTTGTGAAACAACCAGTAATTATCTGAGGCTGGATTTGAACTCAGGTCTTCCTGAATCCAGGGCTGTCACTCTATCCACTTCACCACCAAAATGACCAAAGGACTTAATAAATATTTGTCAAATTAACTAATTGACTGATTGATTAGACTTTCACTACCTGCCTTACAGAGTGATTGAAAGAGTCTAAAAATGTGATGCATGCAGTACTTTGTAAACCTTAAATGCTATATAAATCCATGGTTTTACCTTTCTTTGTATTCCCAGTGCTTAGTACAGTACCTAGCACATAGTAGGCACTTAATAAATGTTTGTTGACTGACTGAATCTTGGTGATTATCAGCTATTTACTCTCAAGGTACATCCTCCTTTCCTTGAAAGTTTCAGTGAGATTCCAGGGAGTCATAGGACCCTGGGGCAGTCAGACCTGGGCTTCTAGGGAGCTGAGGGGAGCCAGTTGCCCTTCAAGCTATGGGCTTTCCAGAAGCATAAGCATGTTAAAGGCCCTGGCCAGTCTGCACCAGGTCTGCTTTGAGTACATCATCTGTCTCCTAATGGACTGTCAGCCTGATTTATAGTGGCAGCTGTGATGCATGTTGGTGATTTCAATCCAAAAATAACAAGGCCCAAGTGAAGGAAAGGTGGAATCTGGCCAGACAGATTTGCCATTTGGGACCAGCAGGGCCACCAAGGCCCAATTCTGGGTCAAGAAAGAATAGTTCTGTCAGACCCTCCACCACTTAGCAACTGAGCGTTTGTTTTTTGTATCCTTTTAATGTTTGTATGATGCTACCTTTAAGCCAAAGTCTTTATCCTCCATTCCATCCTACATGTTGGGATCTGTGTTTTTCAGCTAAGCTAGATGTGGCACAGAATGGTTAAGAAACTTGCCCTAATAGGGACAGTTAGGTGGTTCAGTGGATAGAACACCAGACCTAGAGACAGAAGATCCTGGGTTCTAATTTGGCCTCAGATGCTTCAGAGCTATATGACCCTGGGCAAGGCACTTCATCCTCACTGGCTAGCCCTTACCACTGTTCTGCCTTGGAATCAATTGTAAGGTGGAAGGTAAAGGGTTTTTTTTTAAATAATACTTTAACAGATAGGCTACAAAGTGAGGAATTTCATAACCCCAAAAGTTCAGTTCAAATCATCATACACACACACACACACACACACACACACACACATATGGAAAGAAACAAAGAAAGAAAGGAA
>NC_058135.1:267265925-267277374 GCF_016433145.1 Gracilinanus agilis
GAGAGAGAGAGAGAGAGAGAGAGAGAGAGAGAGAGAGAGAGAGAGAGAGATTTGCCCTGTCACATAGCAATTGGATGTCGGTCTAATTCTTGAATGGCAGTTTTTCCCTTCTATGAGGTAAGGTTCAGCCATTTCAGATATGCCCAACCCTTTGTGCCCACATTTGGGGTTTTCTTGGCAAAGATAATGAAGTGCGGGTTTTTGCCATTTCCTTCTCCAGTTCATTTCACAGATGAGGAAATCAAGGCAAACAAGGTTAAGCTTCTTGTCCAGGGTCACACATTGTAGTACCACCTGGCTATCTTATAAGGTAGGTAAGTGCATAAGTAAACAACCCAGCTTTACAGATGAGGAAATAAAAGTTTGGAAAGTGAAAATAATTTGTCCTTATTGATGGAGGATATTTTTTTTAAATCGAGTGGTCCCTCCATAGCTCCCTTTGAAAGTACAGTCTATTTATTATGTTACAGCTTTCATGTTGTTTCAAAGTCTAATCTAAACTTGGACTGCCCTGCACTGAAATAATAATAAAAGAATTTGTTAGTACTTAAAGGTTTGCAAAGCAATTTATAAATATCATCTCATCTGATCCTCACAACAATCCTGAAAGGTAGGTGCTATTATCATTCCCATTTCGCAGATGAGAAAATGAGGCAAACAGAGGTTAAGCAAACTTGCTCAGGACCACACAGGTAAAAATGTCCGGGGCTATATTTAGCTCATGTATTCCTGAGGGAAAGGCAGATGAATGGAAGAGAGGTAGGTTTATTCACAGAGAGGGGTTGGTCAGATTGACCAGTAAGACCTAGAGAAAGGATTGTTTGATTACAAAATTAGTGAGCTATAATATGAAACATCAGTATCTAGCTTTGCTCTGTATGACTCAATGTTACCTCTAGCCTCCAAATAGGAAACATACACAGGCAGACACACTGGACAAGTTACCTTCTGCCAAATTCCTGCTATTCTCTGGGATCCCTTCAGTGTCTAAAAGGAAGCAATTAACCTGCTTTCATCAGGCTTCTCTTACTGAAGACGGGCATCTCACCAGGGCTGACCTCTGTACCTCAGCCAAGAAAAGTGACTTTTCCCCATAGTTCAGCCACACTTCCCACAGAAGTGTAGAATCCATTTATTTGGCCTCCAAGAAAGATCCGATTCAAGTTGCTGCCCTGCGGGGTTTTCTCATATCCAGACTAATTTCTCCTCACCTTGGTTTGCATGCCAGCCACTGCTGGGAATTCTCTACAGGCCCAGCAGTGCATTTTGGGAATTGGTATAAAAGGACGAAACTGTGAATTGCACTTGACTTAAATCTCCATCAGCAGTCCGACAAGAGAAGGAAGTTTGATTTGACGGCAGCAGGGCTTCCCAAAGCCATTTGTTAAAGCAATTTATTTCTGCCTTATAAATTGCAATTAAAACAAGGCCATTGGAGGCCAGCATAAGCCCTCAGTTTCAAATTCTTTTAAAGGCTCCAGACTGCACTGAAACTATGCTCAATTGCCTCTGTTCCTTTAGAAAATGTATAGCTCCAGAACCTATAAGCTATGTTATGAGAGGCTGCTTAGGTAAATTGAATTGAATGAATGAGTGAGTGAATGAATGAATGAATAAAAGATTAAACAAAAAGTATTTATTAAATGCCAAATGCTGTGATAAATTCTGGAAATAGAAATACAGAAGTGAAGATAATCTCTAACCTCAAGAAGTTTACAATCTGGGATGGGGAGACTGACTGCCAAGAAAGGTTATTTTGGTTTGAAAAATTACAAGGATGGTGAGTGGAACCATAAGAAAGTGGCTTAACATCATTCCTTTTCCAGGAGCAATGGGAGAGTTTGTTGATTACAGTTTGTTGATTCAGATATGGAAAGAGGGGGATGAATTGGGAGGGAGAGGAGGTACAGAGGACAAACATCTTCCTGGATGACAGCTGGTGAATCAAGTAAAGCATGATTGGAGGTAGACTTAGATGTAGTGAACAACTGAGGCAACTATTATTCAATCCAAAGGGGTTGCTCTTCCCAGGGCAAGAATTCTGCATAAATAATTAAGTCCTTCTGGGACTGATTTCTTGTCTGGGAAGCATGGTAGCTGGGAGGTGACTGGAAAGTAAGTAGAATATAGAGAGGGTGCAAGACCAGGAGTCAAGATGATCTAGGTGCAAAATCTCACCCTAGCAATTGTTAGCCATATGCCCCTGGGCAAGTCGTTCAGTATCTCTGAACCTCAGTTTCCTCATCTGTAAAATAGTGATAACATCCATCATACTTAACAAGATAGTTGTGAGACTCTAATGAGATAATCTATGTACAGTAGAATGTCAATATTAGTTATTAATACAATTAACATTTTTAACATGCTAAAGAATAAGTAGAATAAATACGGCTCATTGGCAAATAGAAAGAATGGCATTACTAAATTGATTTGAAATTCAGTTCTCTGGTTTGTGAGATAAATGTAAGAGCAAATATCTATTTTAGGATAAGCATCTGATTTGTTCAGCATCCCTCAGGACAAGACAAAGGACACAAAGAACCTGCTTGAATGGGTTACAGATTCCAGAATTATAATACCTAATTCACCCAGAATCACAGAATTTAAGAATTAGAAAGACCCAGAGGGGCAATCTAACCCATATAGGAAAGGAATCCCCACTCTAATATATGGAAGCTCCACAATTATCCCCCAAACAGATATTTAGTCTTCACTTAAAGACTTAGAAAAAGAGGAAGCATGGTACCCACCCACCATCCCACTTTTGGACAATTCTCAAATATTTAAGAAACATTTCCTTATGCCAAGCCTAGATCTCCCTTTTAGCTTTGTCCTATTGCTCCTGGTCCCCTTTGGGGATAAGCGGAGTAAGTCAGGTCTCTCTTCCAAATGACAAATCTTCCACTTCCCTTAAGCCAACTCATCCTGAGGTTAAATACCCTGAGATCCTACATATAACAAGATCTCTAATCTCCTGGAGAACATGTTCCCATCCTAGATACTCTGATGTCAATGTGATCTGGTTTATTATTGACCTTTCTAAAATCAGGTGCCTAGAAGTTGTTTGATCTGGTCAGAGCACAGCAGGATTATCATTTCTTTTAGACTAGAGAGCCATGAGTCACATTGCCCTTTTTTGGCTACCATTTTGCACTGGTGGCTTATAGTGAGCTTTTAATCCTCTAAACCACTCTGGTCTTTTCAATACAAACTGCTGGTCATCATTGCTTCCACTAATCTAGGGGTCAGCAAGTATGGCTCTCAAGCCATATCTGGCTCTTTCTGCAGAAGCCATAAAGTCAATTTTTTTTCAGGCACTGTTACAGGAGTGGCACTATGAGCACTGTACAGCTCTCACGAAATTACATTTTAAAAAATGTGGCGTTCATGGCTCTCACAGCCAAAAAGGTTGCCGACCCCTGCACTAATCTATTTCTTGAAACTAAGTAGGAAACTTGACATTTAAAACAAAGAGATAACTAAGTCAGAGTTATAAGAATACAAGTTATTCTCCAATTGATAAATGGTCAACGGTTATAAAAAGGTAGTTTTCAAGTGATGAAATCAAATCTAGTTATAGTTATATGAAAAAATGCTCTAAATCACTGATTAGAGAAATGCACATTAAAGCAACTCTTGAGATACCACCTCACACATTAATAGAAAAGGGAAATTACAAATGTTAGAGGAGATATGGGAAAACTGGGAAACTAATGAATGCACTAGGAGTAGAATTGTGAACTGATTCAGCCAATCCAGAGAACAATTTGAAACTATTACCAAAAGGCTATAAAACTGTGCAAACTCTTTGATACAGGAAGCACTACAAGTCTGTATTCCAAGGAGATATATTTAATAAGGAAAAGAACCTTTATGTACAAAAATATTCAGAGCTATTCTCTTTGCGGTGGTAAAAAATTGGAAATTGAAGGGATACCCATCAATGGGAAATGGCTGACCAAGTTGTGGTATATTATTGTGCTACAATTTCAGAAAAACCTGAAAGACTTATATGAACTGATACAAAGTAAAGTGAACAGAACCAGAACAGTGTACACAGTAACAGTATTATCTTTTAATGATCAACTGAGAATGGCTTAACTATTCTCAAAAATACACTAATCTAAGACAATTACAAAGGACTAAAATGCTGTCTACCTCCAGAGAAAGAACTGATTTAATTGTTATGAAGATTAAAGGATACTTTTTTATTTTATTTTTCTTGGTTTTATTTTGTGCTATATTTTCTTTCACAACATTGTAATATGAAAATGTTTTGTATAATTGTACATGTATAACCTATATTAAATTGCTTGCCTTATTAATAGGGGAGGAGAGAATTTAGAAATCAAAATTTTTAAAAATGAATGTTTAGAAAAATAATATGCAATTGGGGAAAAATAAACGATTTTGAAATTTTTTTAAATAAACATTTTAAGTCAATTAAATTCAATCTTATAATATGGCACAATTGATAGAGAGCTGACCCTGGAATCAGGAAAACTTAGATTTCTGACACATTCTAACTGTGTCAGGAAGGTCACTTATGTTTAGCACACCAGGCAAGTTTCCAACACTAAACTGCAGAGAATTTAATAACATGTAAAATAGAATTCACAGAAATTAATCACGTACTGGTATTTTACAAATATCATCTCATTTGACATTTACAACCAAAATGGGAGGTGGGTGCTGTTATTATTATATCCATTTGACAGTTGAGGAAACTGAAGCAGATAGTGGTTAAGTGACTTATATAGAGTCACACAGCTAGCAAATATCTGAGGTCAAATTTAAACTCAGGTTTTCAAAACTCCAGGCCCAGTGCTTTATATATTTAACCACCTAGCTACTTCTAAAGAAAACACAGGTCTGAACAAAAAAGATTCAACTCAGCCTTTCTAGACAGAACAAAGACCAGAAGGTTGGAAACCCAAGGCTATCAAAGAGAAAGATTCTGAGCATAAAAGAAACACCTATAAAGACAGAAGAAAATAAGGACCAGCTGGTGGAAGAAAGGAGTTTCTTATTCTTTCTATCTTAGAGGTAGGAAGTCATGGAATCCTATACTTCTGCAGCCATAGAAGCATTTTCTTTTCTTTCCTTGGGACTTACTACCTTAAAAGCATAGCATTCAAACACCATCATTCTCACATATATTGTCAATTTTGGTCCTTATCATGATCCTGGCTCTGCCATCAGAGGAGTGTAGTTTCAGTTTATAATGGTTCAGCAACAAAAGAAATTTGATGGAAAGTGAAAAACAATGGGATACCAATGAAGACAATACTGGCTCTTGGAAATGAGAGGAGAGGGTCTATTTGTTCAGTGATCATGTGGCTTATTTTCGTATCTAAGCTCCTGACTCAAACTGCCTCTCTCAGAGTTAATGAATCACCAGAGCTCTTTCCTCTTGCAGATGGAATCAAAATATTAATTTCTCTTTGACAGTATTCTCATTTCTTTTGTCTTCTACCCATCTCTCTGATTTCCTGTAATTTCCTCTCGCTCTCTCTCTCCCTCTCTTTCTCTCTCTCTCTCTCTCTCTCTCTCTCTCTCTCTCTCTCTCTCTCTCCCTCAAAAAAAATTCCCCCTTTCAAGGTGACAAAGAAGATGACAAGGCAAAATCCAGGCTCATTTATCTCAATTGGTCAGATTCCAATTCTAATCAATCAATAAACTTTTATTAAGTATTTCTTACTGCCAAACACTATCCTAAGCAGATACAAAGGCAAAAATGTAATGAAAGTTGCTAGTTTAGTTCCTCAGTAGACCGTTTGGTTGTCTCTGTTCTGTGGTCATAGACCACATTCCTTACCTCCAATCATCTTGTGAATGTATGCTACTAGTTAGTCTAGTTAGTATGCTACTAGTTAGGAGACTGAGCAAAAGAGTGAGAATGACTCATCATACAGCCATCAGCACTACTGGTGAAATGAACCAAAATCTATGCCCTAAAACTAGTGGGTCTGTAGTGATTTCTCTAGGTGCAAAGGTTAGCCTATTGTTACCAGTCTTGATCATAGCCCTCCTTTTCAGAGGAGATATCCACTGCCCAAGAAAATAGTCCTAAGACAGATATCCTGGAAAATCTACCCCAAAGCAGATCATACTTTCTACTCACTCATGACTACCTAAAAATGTCCTTGAGAAGATTCACATTGGAAGCCCTTCCACACATAGATGGTGGAAGTCACTGAGCATCTCACCAAAAAACCTGAAAGTTCACAAAGAATGTGAAAAGAAATCTTATATACTCAGTAACCAGTTATGGTACTAGTTTTCCAAGCATTCGTTCTTGGAAATAAGAATTTGAGTAAGTCTCATTCTTTGGAGGTTAAGATTTTCCCAACTGCACCATCATCAAGATAATCTATAAAGACTCTTCCAACTCTAGCATTTTTATGAGTCTGGAGCAACTTCAACCAGATATTATGTAATACTTTCTCATCGGTTTCTAGAGAAGGGAGTGGAATTGGTCACTCAGTGTGTCAACACTGTCTTTAATCAAGCTGTCATTTTGGTGCTACTTGCATAATGTTTTCTAAGGGCATGGTCAGTCCAAAGAGTTGAGTTCTATTGTCTTAAGAATTAAAAAATTCACCGTGCAGCTGGGTAGCTCAGTGGATTGAGAGCCAGGCCTAGAGATGGGAGGTCCTAGGTTCAAATCTGGCCTCAGATACTTCCTAGCTGTGTGATCCTGGGCAAGTCACTTGACCACCATTGCCTAGCCCTTACCACACTTCTGCCTTGGAGCCAATACATAGTATTGACTCTAAGACAGAAGGTAAGAGTTTTAAAAATAAAAAATAAAAATAAAAGAATTAAAAATTCAGTACTTCAAAGATCTGTGGATCCATCTTTGTGAATATTCCCTCTACCAACATGTAGCACAAACCCAATACAACTTAGCAAATGATCTTTGAGAATTTCAATGGCCAAAAAATTTCTTATACTACAAGAAATATGTAAATGCATTTCTCCAAAGATTAGTGCTTAGAAGATGGGCACACTTCTAAGTCCATTACTAGACCTATACTCAAAGTCATTTTGTCTTATTAGGACCTTGGTAAGGAAAAATGAGACTTATAATTAAATCTTTATTTAATTAGGACTGGTGCAAGCATTGAGAATGCAGGGTCTGTTCAATGCCACAAGAATTATCAGAGAAGGAAGGAGATAATGATTGAAGAAAAACAAAGGAAAAAAATTATAAGATTCAGGTTACAATACAGTTCAGGTTACAAATCAGATTCAGGTTAAAATGGCTACAAGGTAGGGATAGTGGTGAGGGTCCAGGACTGGGTGGATATGACATATCAAATAAGATCATTGACCCAAATATAAAATTGTATGTGAAAGAGGTTTACAGACTATAAAGTACCATATAAATATAATATATCACCATTCTTGTTGAGAAATATAATGCAGGGTCATGATCCTGAGAATAACCACTCAAGAAAAGTGTGTTTAGACACCCTAAAACCAAGAAAATACAGGATAAGTAGCCAAAAGCATCAGTATAACAAGGAAAATGCCAAAAATTTAAAAGAGAGAGAAGAGAACATAGGCAACAATACAATTCAGAAATTCTTTACCTAGACAAGGCTAAAATGATTACCTAACAGGATTGTCATGTGACCCTAATGAAATTATTGGAACATTTGGGTGTGGTTGTATTGGAATATCTGGACCACAAACATGCAGGATTTAGTGAATTGAAGCAACATGCCATTTCTCTGCCAGCCACCAGGTGGTGCTTGAAGGTTGAGCTACAACAGCTCATCTGAACATGAGTAGATAAATTGCCTTCTAGTGATCTAGATCTACATATGAACGAATTCTCCAGAATATAATTTATTATCATGGTTTTGGTAGCCATTTACTCAGGGGTCCCAGGTATTGCTTCTATTCTCAGAAGACCAAAGAATTCACTGGCTCCACAATTAAACTAAAGAAATTTACTAAAGTGAAATTAAAAGTGAATTGTAAAAGTGGTTTACAATCTGGAAGTACCTTGAGTAGCAACAGTTCGCTTACAGTAAAGTCTGAATTTATAATCTGCTTCCCAATAACCCTGTGACATAAGGTGTTATTATCTCTATTTGTAGATAAAGAACCAGAGGCTCAGATCCATCAATGAATTAACAGACATTTGTGAATCCTCTGCTTTATGCTATGTACTCAAGATAAAAGGCAAAAATGAAGCATACCCTTCCCTCAAGCTATTTACATTCAGCAAAACTGAGGATTTCATTTTTAACCAGGCAATTACATTAATAATTATTGGATTTGCTCTCAAAAATAACAGGAAATAAAATATTTTGGATTTGCCCACACTTGGCAATAGAAATGAAGCAAAGATCAAATATCTGTCTCTGAAAAGAAGAAATTCAGTTGTATTTAAAGGTACTTTTTTTCTTTCTTTCTTTCTTTTACTGTAGACCTATAAATTCAAGAGTTCAGAGGTACAAGACTAATAAGTTTTTTAAATCCTTACTTTCTCTCTTAGTAACAACTCTAAGACAGAAGGGCAAAGACTAGAAAAAAAGGGTTAAGTGACTTGACCAGGGTCACACAGCTTGGAAATATCTGAGGTCAAATTTGAACCCAGGTCCTCTCTACTCCTTGTCTGGTGCTTTCTCCACTGGGTCACTTAGCTCCCCCAACACTGATTATTTTTGAGCTGGATTCATTGTTTGACCTACATGAAAAATGAGAGATCCAGAAGGAGGCAGTGTGTTCCCTGCAGAGATATTCTGCTGAGTAAAAGTATGAAGATAACAAAGCTTTCTCAGTATCAGAAAATAAAATATTCAGAAGTAGGAAATAATTCAATCGATTCTGAAATGGAAATCTCTTGAAATGAAATGGCAAAAAAATTAGTTTTAAGTGTTTGTTAGTTGAAAATCATATGTGAAATTTTCCTCTTTAACTGCATAAAATTAAATTTTAAAATTTGAATTGTAGAAAGCAGGAAGCTATTTTAACAATCTAATAAAAACAAAGCAAAGAAATCAGCTGGTGTCTGGCCCTACTCCAAGTCTTGGAGTTACATCTGTGGTTCCAAGAAGGAAAAAAAAGATTACTAAGAAGAGCAACATTCACACTGATTCGTTTCAATTTCGACATTTTTAAACTCTTGAATATATTTTGCATAACATTTATGTTTAAATATAATTTCTTGGGGTAGATTTATGTCTCATTCCCATCATTTTTTAAACACTATATCTGAGCAGAAGGGGGATTTCAAGTGGGAAGATCAAAATGCTCCCAAGGGATTGAATCTCTTTCTTACATCATCTTCTACTAACTATGGAGTAGGAAACTTCACCAGCCAGGCTCCTGTCAGCAAACAATCTTTAGCCAAAAGTATTCAGAACCTGGCATGAGCTTTGTACTTCTGGTAACTTCAATAGTCAGGGTTGAGAAAATGCCATTTTTTGTCATGAATTTTTTTTCTTCTGCCAATTAATTTGAATTTTTAATTCATTTTTTATGAATTTTTTTCCATCCCAGTCTGGTGCTAGAGAACTTTTCTTCTGGCATACATATAAAAATGTAGTTAGGTGGTACAGTAGATAGACTGCTGGGCCTATAGTCAGGAAGACCCAATTCCAAATCTAGCCTTGGACACTAGCTGGGTGACCCTGGCCAAGTCCCTTAACCCTATTGGCTTCGGTTTCCTCATCCAAAAAATGAGGTGCAAAAGGAAATGGCAAACCATTCAAGTATATTTGCCAAGAAAACCCCAAATGGGGTCATGAAGAGTCAGGTACAACTGAAATGACTCAACAACAATGGATAAAGAGGTGGTGTTAGAGCCAGGAAAACCTGGGTTCAAGACTTGCCTGTATCACATACTAGCTGCACATCATTGAACTTCCCAATGTTCCAGGAAATGCTTTAAAACTCTAGGTTGAGGGCTCAGCAGATAGAGAATCCAACCTGGAGATGAGAAGACCTGGATCCAAATCTGGCCTCAGATACTTCCTAGCCATGTGACCCTGGACAAGTCACTTAATTCCCACTGCCTAGTCCTTACTTCTCTTCTTCCTAAAACAGAAGGTAAGGGTTATTTAAAAGAAAAAAAAAACACTCTAGATTGCAGACAAGTTGCCAACCTACATTGGTAAATGGAATTTCCTCACCAGGAATGCACTATACTCCAGTGAAATCTCAGGTCTAGTCCTCATGCAAATAAATAAAATAAAAGTAAAACTCATTAGGCTGTGAGCTCCTTGAGGGCAAGGACTGACTTTTGCCTTTTTGTGGCCCCCAATACTTAACATGGCGCTTGGCACATAGTAGGCAGTCAATAAATGCTTACTGACCATTGACCAACTGACTTTCATGTTTCATTTTATTTTGTTTGCTAATTTGAATAAACAAGCTTAAATGTATCAGAAAAATGACACTGAAAATATATAAATAAATGCTATTGATCTTGTCTTAATTAAGTACAATTGAGCAGGCATAACCCAGTGTTTCTTGGATGATTTGGGATGCTGCTGTATCTCAGGGTCATTAGCAATCAATAGAAATTCATCAGTCATACATCTATTCCTTGCAAAGCACTATGGATTACTAAAGAAGTAAAAGATTGATTGCTGTTGCTGTATCACTGCCTACTCTGAGAGTACACTCCGAGCACCTTCCTGCTACATCCCTGAATCTACTATGGAGAAGATGGAAGGAGGCTGACTAAGGTTGATTTTCTTCAGAATGTTCCCTGGAAGTTGTTATTTTTTTAAAGTCCAAATCACTCATGATAGGCAGCGAGGTGGCACAATGGATAGACCACCAGACCTTGAGTCAGAAAGACCCAAATTCAAGTCCTGCCTATTTAACTGTATAACCCTGGGCAACACACTGTCTGCCTTAGTTAACCTATCTGTAAAATGGGGATAATTATAATACGTACCTACATCTCCCAGGATTGTTATGAGACTAGGAGATATATGTGTAAAGTACTTTGCAAACCTTAAAGCACAATGTAAATGCTAACATTAATAATTATTATTAGTATCAGCTGGTTTTGTAATAATAACTGATATGTTGGCATTGCTTTAAGGTTTGCAAACACTTTAAACATGCAACCTCATTTGATTCTTTGCAATAGCTTTGCATAAGAGGATTATCTTCATTTTACAGCTGAGGAAACTGAGCCTCAGAGAGGCTTGAAGACTCCTGGCATGTTTCCCAAATGGGGGAGAGAGAAACAGAGACAGAGTGACAGAGAGAGAGAGAGAGGGCAGGCATTCATTTTAAAAGATTCACACTGAGTGAGTTGGTCTTCCTGGATAGGAACCAAAAAGGCAAGTGCTTCATAACCCAGAGTGCCCAAATCCTTCAGCACTGTGCTATTTCTCTGAAAGTAGCCAGGCTACATGGAAAGAAAGAAAGAAAGAAAGAAAGAAAGAAAGAAAGAAAGAAAGAAAGAAAGAAA
>NC_058135.1:267277487-267304868 GCF_016433145.1 Gracilinanus agilis
ATACTTTTGCATGAAGTATCAGCTTCACTCTTTGGCCAGAGTAGAAGAGAGGAAACTCTACCCAGACCAGTCCAGAGCTCCAGGAAAGCAATGGCCAGATTATAATATTTCATTAGATGCATGATTTCATTGATGGCAGAACTCCCTTTTCCATCACTGATTAGAACTCATTCTCACCTGATCTTCTATCAACTTTTGTAAGTCTTCATTTGTGTGTGTGTGTGTGTGTGTGTGTGTGTATATATATATATATATATATATATATATACAAATGAAGACTATATATGTGTGTGTATATATATATATATTTGTATATATATGTATATATACAAATATATATACATACAAATGAAGACTTACAAGATTTTCTTTAAAATAACTTCTAATAATATGTGGCATTTTTCTATCTCATAGAATTATATGTAGAAGAGGGAATGCTTTATGGTTAATTCAGGAACATAGATTTAAAACTAGAAGGGATCTGAGAGACTATTCTAACCTCTTTATTTTATAAATGGGGAAACTGAGGCCCAGAAAGGTTAAGGAATAGGATTAGGGTCACATAAGTACTAGGTGGCAGAGCTGGGCTTTGAGCCATGGATGGCTGTCCTACTCCAAATCCAGTGTTCTTTTCCATTGTTCCACTAGCCTGGAGTCAGGGAGTCCCATTCCAGTTAATCAAAGGGATCAGAAAACAGACAACAGGCTAGGAGGTGGGAAGAGACAACATACACTCAGGCCCCAGCAACCCTCTCACATTCTTCTGTCCTCAATCTCCTTTAGCAATTAAAAGACAGCACACCCTTATCCTGAAAAGAAGTCCAATTAGATCCAATAATGAAATCATCAAGTGTTACTGAGGTGGAACTTGGCAGTAATTAGTTTTTTGATACATAAATACAATTTCCAAATGCAATTTGTCCCTGAGCTGAGGCTGCTGATTCAATCCTCTGCGTTTGCTATTACAACAGGGTGCGTGGGTAGTGAACCGGATTCTGATTCCAATTCCTCAGTTCTCTAAGGAGATGACCAGTTGGCCATTCGATATCCAGAGATCAGGATGTGTTGACCAAATAGGTGTTGGCCAGCTATCCATTTGGGGGAAGAGAAAGCTCCTCTGTGATCTAGCTGACATGCCTGTTAACTTTATCAACAGCCACATCAACTCCATCACTCTCTACCTTTCTTTCTTAGCACCTCCTTCTCCCAGCTGATAATCATCCTTTACATTGGTGTAGTCTTTTATAGGCTACAGAGTGGTTTTAAGCACTAGATAGCATTTTATCCTCCTAAGAAAGGTATGTAGGAAAAGTATTCTCATTACTTCTATTTTATGGATGGGAAAACAGACTCAAAAACTTAGGATCGGGGGCAGCTGGGTAGCTCAGTGGATTGAGAGCCAGGCCTAGAGACGGGAGGTCCTAGGTTCAAATCTGGCCTCAGACACTTCCCAGCTGTGTGACCCTGGGCAAGTCACTTGACCCCCATTGCCTACCCTTACCACTCTTCCACCTATAAGTCAATACACAGAAGTTAAGGGTTTAAAAATTAAAAATTTAAAAAAAAAACTTAGGATCAACATTCTAGACCTCTGACAATTAGTCCAGTGTCCTTGCCTGCCATGGCTGGTGATAGCACCTTTTTTTCCTCTTTCTCCCCTTTGAAATTTTGGAATTTGGCTCTGATACCACTTTGGCCATCTCAGACAAGTCACTTAGTTTCTGTGGTCTCTGTTTCTGGATCTGCAATAAAAATGAAAGTAGGAGTATAAGAGTCGTGACCATTTATATATTTGCAAAGCACTATGCATATGTCAATTAATCTTCAGGACAACTCTGGGAGATATTATTGTTATTATCCCCATTTTAGAGATGAGGAAGCTGAAGGTTAAAGAAATTAAGTGATTTGCTCAGGGTCACATAACTGGAAAATGTCTAAGTCAGGATGCAAATCCAGGTCTTCTTGACTAAATTTAATGTTCTATCCCTTAGCCACTAGGTGAACCCTAAAGTTTCTTCCAGATCTAGTCAATCAGTTTATTTAATGTTTAATGCCAGGGATAGTTAAGTGGCACAATGGACACAATGTCAAGCTTGAAGTCCTGAGTTCAAATCTGGCCTTGGACACTCACTAGCTGTATGACTTTGGGCAAGTCGCTTAACTCTGTTTGCCTCATTTTCTTTATCTGTAAAATAAGCTGGAGAAGAAAATGGCAAACCACTCCAATATCACTGCCAAGAAAATTCTAAATGGGGTCACAAAGAGTCAGACACAACTGAAATGACTGAACAACAAACTAAACATTTAATCAACCTCTTCTATTTGCCAGATGTGCCTGGAGATATTAAAAAGGGGAAAAAAAGGTAAAAGACAGTCCCTGACCTTGAGGAGCTCACAGTCTAATGGGGGAGACCATGTAAGTAACTGTATACAGTCAAAATATATACAAGATAAATTGGAAATCATTGACAAAGGGAAGGCAGTAACACTAAGGGTGATCAAGAATGGCCTCATGTCCTGCCTGCTTCATCCTTATCACATTCAGCCTTATATTTTGTTATTGGGCAGCAGAGCTACAGAGATGGAGTCAGAGGATTTCGGTTCAAATCCCAGCTCTGCTATTTATTATCTATGTAGCACTGGGGAAAGGACTTCATCTCTCTGGACCTCAGTTTCTCATTTGTCAAATAAGTTAGTTGACCAGGTAGCCTCTGAGTTTCCCTCCACTTATGATGATGTGACTCTCTGTTGATTGCGTGGTTGTTATGGCAACATCCACATACAAAAATGATGTGAGACAGCTACTGATACTATTCCCACCTGCCCCCTTACAAATGCATCCTCCAGACTTCAGAGATTTGCCCGGATGGTGATAGAATGATGACCCCTGCCCTTCAGGTCCCTCTCTTACTTTGTTTAGAGAGGGTGGAGGGTGCACAGAGGAAAACTCTTTCCAAGATCCTTTATTTAAGGAAAGGGTCCAGGGCAGATCCTCCATCATTTCTCACCTGGCTGCTCACCCAAACTTCATCAGGATCTCCAGAAACTCTTCCTACAAGATCAAATCAGCTCTGAAACTCCCAGCTCTTCAGGAACCTCTGCCCCTTGGCTCCCTCCCTCCCTCTGATTCCAGAGGTTTGAGAGTGGACATAGAGACTCTCCTAGATCTTCTCTTTAAGAGCATCCACCTCAGCATTTCTATTCCTAACTCCTATCCCTTCCCCTTCTTCTTTCATCCCCTTTTTTTTGTTGTTTATTTAAACCCTTATCTTCTATCTTTGAATCAATAATGAGTTTTGGTTCCAGGCCAGAAGAATAGTAAAAGCTAGGCAATTAGGGTTAAGTTACTTGTCCAGGGTCACACAGCTAGTATCTGAGTGGCTCTCTGTCCACTGAACCACCTAACTGACTTTTCATCCTCCTTTTTATGTTGTCTTCTCCTATTAGATTGTAAGCTCCTTTAGGACAGGTATAATCTTTCACATTTAGTGCCTGGCACATAGTAGGTATTTAGTAAATGTTTACTGCCTAAATTTGAATTGAATCTAGCTGAATTGAATAACCAAATTGAATTTGAACTGAATTTAACATCAGAAAGCCAGACTTTGAATCTTGACTGTACTATTTATCAGTTGTATGACCTTAGATAAATCGTTTTATCCTGTCATAAATTCATTTTCATCACCTATAAATGATGAAAATGGTCCATCTCTTCTAGCTCTAAATTCTAAAATACCACAAGCTTGTCTAACAATGGAGCTCAAATTACACTGTTTAGCACTGGGGAGAAATCTAAGGTCACTACTCATCAGGAAGATGAGGTGTCCTAGATTTGGAATGAGATGAGACCTTAGAGGTCCTCTAGTCTGAAGGGTTTTGTTGTTCAGTCTTGTCCAACTCTTGGTGATCCCCTTTGGAGTTTTCTTGGCCAAAATACTGGAGTAGTTGGCCACTTACTTCTCCAGTTCATTTTACAGATGAAGAAACTGAGGCAAATAGAGTTAAATGATGTGCCCAAGTCATACAGGTTTAGTAAGTGTCTGAGGCTGAATTTGAACTCAGGTTTTCCTAATTCCAAGCCCAGTGCTCTAGCTGCTCTAAACTGAGAGTTACAGAAACTAAGATACTTACCCAAAATCACAGAGATAGAAAGTGACACAGTTGGGATTTAAAGCCAGATGTTCCAATCAGTATTCCTCCCCCTGGCTCTCTAAATTGTGAGCTCAAAGAGATTCTAGAAATTGCCTTGGCCAATACCTCATAATCAAGGTGACTGAAAAAGTCCAGAGAGATCATTGTCAGAAATAAGAAAATCTGGAGGAGTGTGCTTGGGCAGAAACAAGTTAAGTTTCATTTTTGACATGTTGAGTTTGAGATGCCAATGGGACATCCAGTTAGAGATGACTAATAGGAAGAATCAAAAGTTTGAGGTTGGAAGCCTAGTTCTGATACTACTGGCAAGTCATTTCATCTATCTGGGTTCCAGTTTCTTTATCTGTTAAATTTATTGTTATTGTTGTTGTTTAGTCATTTTTTGGTCATGTCCAACTCTTCATGACCCCATTTGGGTTTTTTTTACAAAGATACTGGACCAATTTGCCATTTCCTTCTCCAGCTCATTCTACAGATGAGAAGACTGAGGCAAACAGGATTAAGTGCTTTGCCCAAGGTCACAGATTTGAACTCAGATGAGGCTTCCTGACTCTGGGGCAGGCACTCTACCCACTGTACCAGTTAGCTGCCCCTGTTCTCTTAAATGGAGAAGACTAATACTATGCCCCCTTTTAAGGAAGGGTACTTTATAGAGCCTAAGGTACAAGTTTTATTGATGCCATTGGTTTCTACATCACAGTCATTTCTGGAACTACCCCCACCCTACTCCAGAGAACTTTGGTCCAAATCATGCCCCTGGCACTTACTATTTCTCTGACCTTGAACAAAATCTCTTAAATTCCCTGGGTCTAAATTTCTTAATCTGTAAAAACAAGAGATAATGAACAAGACAATCTTCAAGATTCCCTCCAGCTCTAGATTTATGCTCTCCGAATCTTCTAGACATGGAGTATTAAGGGAAAAAAAAGAAAACAAGCCTTTATTAAGTACTTACTAGATGCTAAGTACTAAATGCTCTACAAATATTATCCCATTCGAGCCTCACAACCACCTTGGGAGGTAGGTGCCATTATTGTCTCCATTTCACAGTTAAGGAAACTGAGACAGGCAGAAATTAAGTGACTTGTCCAAGGCCATACAAATAGTAAATGTTTGAGGCTGGACTTGAATTCAGATCTTCCTGACTTCAGGTCCAACACTCTGTGAACTACAACATACAAATGGACAAGGGGAGAAATTATTTTAATATATTCTAAAGCTCACAGAAACTGTGTAAAAATAATGGATATTTCTATAGCCCTTAAGGTTTGCAAAATGCCTTGCACATATTATTTCATTTGGTCCTAACAATAACGTTGTGAACTAGATACAACAGGTATGATTATTTCTACTTTATAGATGAGGAAATGGAGGCTTCTAGAGGCTAAGTGATTTAGACACATTGGGATTTTAGCACATATCTCTTCTGATGCCAGGTCCATTCACCTTTCACTCTTCCACACTTCCTCTTTCAGCAAAGAAACCACCAGGAAGGAACTAAATTTTCAAGTGGGATGCAAGAAGGGATATGCTAGTAAATGTTTAACAACCAGCTCTCCAAAAAAAATTACACTCAACATACTTTTCAATTTAATCTGCATTATCCATATTTTCTCCATTTTTTAAGTCTAAACAAAACAATCAATCAAATATTTATTTGTAGCATTTGCCAATTTCAAAGGTATAAATGTTCATGCTGAAAATGCTCATCAGCCCTTTTGAACCTGAAGAAGTGCTTCTAGCACAACCCTGAATGCTTCTGGTGCAGGCATCATCCCCTGAGAACTCATAATTTTGTATTGTGTTTTTTAAAAACCCTTTGCCAGATCGGGTGTCATCCTATTAATCTGAACTCCTCAACTACTTTAAAATTTAATTGCTCCTTAAAAGCTTTAAGAGGTTACTTGACTACTTTGATGGATTTGTTATCTCATCAACGTACAAAGATTCTTTTTTTGGCAATCTTTACCTTCTGCCTTAAAATTGATACTGTGTTGTTTCCAAAGCAGAATGGTAAGGGTTAGACAACTGAAGTTAATTGATTTGCTCAGGGTCACACAACTTAGAAGTATCTGGGGGGCAACTGGATAGCTCAGTGGATTGAGAGCCAGGCCTAGAGACGGGATGTCCGAGGTTCAAATCTGGCCTCAGACACTTCCCAGCTGTGTGACCCTGGGCAAGTCACTTAACCCCCATTGCCTAGCCCTTACCACTCTTCTGCCTTGGAGCCAATACACAGTAGTGACTCCAAGAACAGAAGGTAAGGAAGAAGAAGTATCTGAGGCCAGATTTGAACCTAGGACCTCCATTCTCCAGATCTGGCTCTATTCACTGAGCCACTAGCTGCTGTGATATGCAAAAATTCTTAACCTTATTTTGAATCATAGACCCTTTCTCAGAATAATTTCCCTAAATGAATGAGATAAAATGCATAAGATTACAAAGGAAAGCAATTCTGTTGAAATATAGTTATTAAAATATTTTTTAAAGTTTATGGAATCCATATCCCCAGATTATGAGCTACTGATGTGGGAGAAAGTTCCCAGCAGGTGGGATGGAGCTCAAGTTGAAGAATAACAAGAGGACAAAGTTGGGGTTTTGTATAGAATGTGAAGATGCAGAAATGCATTGGGTTCTACACTGTTTGAAGGAATCCCCATATTCAGTGGTTATTAACCTGGGGTTCATGGTCATAGGCTTTACCAAACTACCAAAGCATAACATGGAAAGTATTAAAAACTTAATATTTAACTGTATATCATAGTCGGAACAATTGACAATCTTAATCAACTTGGCTTTTCCTACTCCCATATATTACAAATAATTTACACTCTTGAATTGCTCAGAGTATATCTCATGGTGACACCCAAGAATTCAAAGATCTGTTTCCAGATCAACTTCTTTCTTCTTTCAGCTTCTTACTGAGTCTCCTTCCTTTTGCCCTCTAAATGTATCCAATAATTCTCAAATTGTCTCTCTTAGATCTATTTTCTAGGTCAGTTGTTGTTTCAATGAGATATTTCATGGTTTCCTCTGTTTTTCCATTCCCTTGATTCTGCTTTATTGTTTCTTGATTTCTCACGGAATCATTAGTTTCTAGATGGTCAATTCTGATTTTTAAGACCTGATTTTCCTCTGTCAGTTTTTGGTTCTCCTTTTTCAATTGGCACATTTCTTCTTGCTTCACTTTCATTTATCTTTCCCACTTTTCCTCTGCCTCTCTTAATTGGTTTTTGAAGTCTTTTTTGCACTCTTCCAAACTCTGTGTCCAATACATGTTTTTCTTTTGGACTTTGTGTGTGTTTCCTTTGCTTTTGCTGTCCCCTTCTGTGTCTGTACCTTTCTCTTTGTCTCCATAAAAATTCTTTAGTTAGGTGCTTTTTTTGTTGTTTGCTCATTTTCCTATCTAATTATTGGTAGGCTTAGGGGGATGATGTGACTCTGAGAGCCCCTTCCCCTTTCTGATTCAATTGATCCTTGAGATGCCAATAGCTTAAAGACTTGCCTCAGGCTTAGATGGAAGCTTTTGATCAGGTCAGGGGCTGATCAAATTCTAGCCCCAGGCTGAAGTTTCTGGTTTCACTGTGTACTTGATCCAATCAGGCACACCCTTGGTTTTCCTGTCTTGGAGCTCTGCCCTGAGCTTTAGGCAAAAATATCAGTACTTACTACTTAGTACTATCAGTCCTCCACTTAGTGAACTAAGTCCTTATCTCAAACCCTGACTAGAATTCCCTGGGCTGGAGCTCCAGACTTTTCCAAAGGTTCGAAATTTCAAGGAGTATGGGTTGGCTTATACCACAATTTGCCCACTCAGGATCTCAGGATCTGGATATTGGCTTGGGTATAGATTCCACACCTTGGACAGCAATTGTGATATGGGAGTGTATAGCTTGCTCCTGGCTTGCTCTTCCCTCCTTGCTACAACTTCTTGCTAGCTCTGCTCTCCTCTCACCCAAATGCTCCAGATGTTCTTTGCCTACCTTTTGGGTTTTTATTTTCTTAAAAGTTATTTCACTCTGTCTTCTTATTGGTTCTTTCACTCTTGTATTCTTTTTGTGGCAATATTTTAATTTTTGTTGGAGAAGATTCTCATGGTGGCAGAGTTGCTCTGGATCACTCTGCCATCTTGGCTCCATCCCTGGAAGGCAAGACACTCCCTCTAAATGTATCCATTCCCCAAGATTTTGTCTTCTTCTCTTTTACTTCTCTAAGTTAAGATTTCCCTTGAGAATATCATCTGCTCAAATGTTTTCAGCTATTAGATCTTTGAGGCTAGCTCTCAAATCTCTATCTCTAATTCCAGCTTCCCTACTGAGCTCCATCCAGTACTGTATTTCCTTTTCTCTACTGATTATCTCAATATGATGTTTCTATGGCACCACACAATAAACCCAAAACCAACCTCATCACTCTCCTAAAATCAACTTGTCTAAAAGAAGGCAACCAGGATGGTGAGGAAACTCTAAAACCATACCTTTGGAAATAGTTTGAAGGAACTAGGGATATTTATCTCTAAAAGAGAGAGATAACTATTCCAAGTTTTTGAAGGATTGTCCATGGAAGAAGGGCTAATGAAGATTTATTATATTGAAATAGATTTCATTTCAAATTGTGGAAATTTTCTCTATTTTGACAATGGGCAACCAGAAGTGTCTGAAAGTGGCATGAGTTGATTTGCCTCAAAAGATAATGAGATAGTGAAAAGACAATGAGAAGATAGCCCCAGTCACTGGGGGCTTTCAGGTATGGACTGGATAGATACTCATTAGCTATTCTAATTCTAGTTGATATCATTTCTAAGTAGGGATTGGTTTAGATTAAATCCAAAGTCTCTTCAGAATCTAAGATTCCATAGTTTTAAAAAAAAAACTTACTTTCCATCTTAGAATCAATACTGTGTATTGGTTATAAGGCAGAAGAGAGGTAAAGGTTAGGTAATGGGGGTTAAGTGACTTGCCCAGGGTCACACAGCTAGGAAGTGTCTGAGGTCAAATTTGAACCCAAGACCTCCCATCTCTGTGCCTGGCTCTCAATCCACTGAGGCACCCAGCTGTCTCCAAGATTCTTTAATTCTTAATTATTGACAAGTGAGAACATCAAGGCTCTGAGAATTAAAGTAATGACCAAGTTTATTCATACTGCTAAGGAGTGGGTGTGGGAATCAAACCCAGAGGTTCCAACTCCAAGGGCAGAGATCTTTCCATTATAACACAATCACCACTATGTAAGTTTTTCCTGATCATCATAGTTAGAAGGCAATCTGGCTTCAATCTCCTTTCCTAGATTTATAACATGTAATTCTGTTTAACACTCTTTAGGATCTTTTCAGACTGGTTTATTGTTCTTCCTCACATGTAATTCTGAAGCAGTTAGATTGTGTACAGGGCTTAGAGTCAGGAAGATCTTAGTTCAATCCATCCTGAGGCACTGTCTAACCCTGCTTTTTGCCTCAGTTTCCTCACATGTAAAGTGGGGATATAATAAATCAAATTAAATAATAGTAAATAACTGTGATGACACCCAGTAGGCATTGAATGTTAGTAATTATAAATCTTCTGACTTTTAGAAATCAAAATTGTCAGTTTAATTCATGTGCTAACACCTACATAAAGTCTTTTCAGATCCCCCAACTGCTTTTGCCCTCTCAAATTATTTTTTATTTGCTTTTTATAGTCTTTGTATTTATGTGTGTAAAGTGCATTTTATCCATGTAAGTTACAGTTTTCTACATGAGTCTATCAAGATGTGACTCTCAAGGAGACATGAATAAATACCACTATCAAGTAAAAATTATTCTTCCTAGGAGAAGCAGGAGGTTGGAACTACAAAGCTGGCCACTCTACTCTCCTCAAAGAGGGAGTTTCAAACTAGAATTGTTATTTCCACTTCCCTAAATATTGTTTATCTAGGGGAAAGAATTTTAGATTTAAGCTGTGCTCCTGATCACTTTCCCTTTAATGGGAAAGGAGTTCCCCAAAGGGCACTATAGAGCCATGGGCTTGACTTTTTCCCATTCAATGCAAATTACACAAAAACCCCACATAGTGAATGGGAAATAAACTCATTTATCCATGGCAATAGCAAACAGAAATTGGAGAAGGTATACAGATGAGACTATGCCAGCCAAAACACAAATTAAATGAGCTCTCCCACTGGGAGTGATATCTCAGCTCAATCAAGAAAGAGAATTCAAGATCTCACCCAAGGAGAAATTTTCCAAAGTCTGTGGTAAAGTAAGCTGGGGGTAGTGACATGATCAAAGCCTTAGCACCTCTACATATCAATTTCTTCCCAGAGATTTTTTCCCCCTTCAAGGACCCCTCCCTGAAAAGAATTTAGAACCAGGAGCATATTATCTCTTACATATGGAAGCCAAAAGATGAGGATCTCTTTTTTTCCAAGCTCTGTTCAGTTCTTCTCCTTATATGCAAGTGTGGAGCATTTAGTAATTAATGTCTACCACTAAAGAGAGTCTTAGGTAAATAAGCTCCCTGGTTACACTTGTGTGTCATTTTCCCTAATAGAATATAAGTTCTGTGAGGACAAGGATTTTCCAGTCTTTGACTCTGAATCCCCAGCCTGATACACAGAGAATACTTAATAAATGCTCATTTCAGTAATTGAACGAAGTACCCTGAGAGCAGAAATTACCCTTGTGTCCCTCAAAGTGTAATTCAGAACCCTATTTATTGTAGGGACTCAATAAATAGAGTAAGACCTAGTTTTACAAGACCAATACGTTCCAAGACTCTTCACGTAAATTGCAAGTCACACATAATAAGTAACTGCATTATTTAATAAACATTTCTCATGTGAACCAAGATAGATACATAATGACTTTTCTTAGACCTATCAGAGCTACTAGCATCACTACTCTTTGAACCTTGGGGCAATTATGAATAACTAAATAGCATTAATGAAACAAAGAGAATCTCTGCTTTGACTCAGACATGACTTATTACAAGCAAAAACTCTGGACAAAGATTGTCAGAGCTAATGCTTGGTGCAAAGCAAAGCGATGACTCACAATAATGCTTCTCAGAGCAAGAATGAGATGTGATTGGGTGAACTGCTGGGAGACTTTACACCTCTTGGAAAAAAAAGGTATGGATCTAGCTAAATGTTTAATTTTACATATTTTCTCACCTTTGTTTTTTTGACTGCCAGTCTCATAGATCTGAATTCACACGTGTTGAGTTCACATAAAATAAGGTCTTACTGCATTGGATTGGTTGAAATTGAATTGAATAGCTTCACCCACCTGCAAAAATCATGACTTATAGCCTTGGCTTCACTTACAGCTGGGGACTGTAGTTGAGCCAAAATCTGAACCCATGCCTTTTGGCTCCAAGAACATCTAATGTTCTTTCCAATGAAAGCTGGAGAGGAAACATAATCCCTCCCTATTCTGGCTCTGCCACAGTCCCCATTGTGTTTATTATTTGTTAGGGAAGCAATAGTCCCACTGTCCTTTGCCCCAGTAAGAACAAATCTGAAGTATTGTATTCAATTCTGGGCACCATATTTTAGGAATGACATTTACAAGCTGGAGAGTATCCCAAATGGTGGAAGGCTTTCAAGTCATGCCATATGAGGACAACTAGAAAAAATTGAGAATGTTTAGCCCTACAGGAGAAGACTTCTGGTAGTAATTATATTCGTCATCAAATATTTGAAGACAGAAGAATGGTTTGGGGGATCTGAGAAGGGCAAAGATGTCGGAGAGCAGAGGGTACTACCATGCTTTCCCACTGGATTTACAGCAGAGATGGGGGTCAAATTGAGTTCTAGTCTTGATTCTGTCCCTAGCCAAATGTGTTACCTTGACCAAGTGATTTTACCTCTCTCAGCCTCAGTTCCCCCAGCTGTGAAATCAAGTCATTGAACTAGATGCTCTCTAGTTCAACTCTCTAATGGTAATACAGCGCAATGAAAAGAGTCCTGAACCTAGACTATCAGGTAAAGACAAAGTTCAAATCCCACCTCTGATATAATCTCTGTTATTACCAAGTGACTTTATTTATCAAGAGCCTCTGTTTCCCTATCTGTGAAACAGGGATTTTGACTCATCAAAAATTTCTATTTTTTAATTTAATTTAATTTAAATTTTCTTTAATTTTTATTTAATTAATTAATTTAGAACACATTCATGTTCTTTCCCTCCTCTCCCCTATCCCCCTCCTAGAGCTGACACACAATTCCACTGGGTTTTACACCAACAAACATTTCTTAAACAGTTTCTTCTTCTGTATTTTGAGCCAAACAAACATACAAATAGTCCTTCCCTTAAGGAGCTTACATTCTACCAAGGGAACACATGTGCCCAAATAAACAAATGCAGAGTAATGGGGGAGGGGGGATTGAGATAGATGCACCTGTAGCTCCTACCTCCCAAGGTTTTATGAAGATAATGAGATAATATATGAAAGGGTTCTATAAATGTTGCTTGTTATGATTATTATATCTTTTTCCTTGGCTCTATTTGATAGCTAATATAAGTGGCTAGGGGGCAGAAGGAGGTATGGAGAGGCAGGATTAAGGTTGCCTTTTGGCAATAGCTGAATGTGAAATAAGAGAGAACAGCATCAAGATACAGAACTTTCAAGGAAAGAACAATAGAGTGTCAGCCCAAGAAGTGGGCAGAGAAGATACAGCGATTTCATGTAAATTTTGTGCAAATTATAATCAAATTATATGCAAATGACTGCCTCCTACCTTTTCCAGCTGGATGCATCATATTACTGAAGGAAGCTTTAGGATTGCCCTCTATGAGCCTCTGCTTTTTCTATCCCAGGCAAGTTTTGGGAGAAGCAGGGACGGACTTAAGGGCAGGGATGACAGAAGGTGGACATCCAGGTCTAGTACCCTCAGCATTGACTGATTAGTTACCAGCAGTGTAAAGCCAATGGAGGATGCCTGGGTCTGAACTGAGAATCATGGGAATGAATCTTTTTAATGAGCTCTCAAATTCAGTGGAATTACCAAGCCTCAGCTTTAATAACTTCCTAGTTTTTAATACCTGAGCCCATAAACATGATGGAGCAGCCAGAGGATGGAGGCCACTGAGACTGTAGGGTAGGATGCAGCTGTCTGGGGAACAAAGCTGAAGGAAGGAGCCTGACTGGGACTCCCAGCTGCTTGTCTGTCCCTAGAGCTAAGGACTGAAGGAATGGAGGAGCTGGAGGAACCCTGCTGCCAAATGGGGAAATAGGGGGAGTTTATTTTTGGAGCCCTGCCCGTTCTGAGTTTTTTCCTGAGTCAGACCTATCTCTACTCTGTCCTCCACAATGGCTGCTAGGGAGTATTCTCTAATCAAACCTTTTTTGGATCCTCTTGGAAAAAAGTCTTCAGGACCCAGAGGATGACTCCGGGTGCAATTTCAGGCAGTTAATGGAAAAAGGTGGAGGGCTATGGACAACAGCCCAGAGTTTATATGAGCTACTTTCTACTTCTTCTGCAGAAAAGTCTTTTCAAAGAGAAGGGATGATCACAATCTTGGACTAGGAAAAATGTTGATGAACTCAGTCTGGGAAATAAAAAGTAGATCTTTGTTTCGACATACTTAGTTTTCTTTGCAGTTCTATGTCTTTTATTACAGGAATTTTAAAACATTATTTTCAGGAGGGTTTCACCAGGCTGTCCAAAGTATCCATGATATAAAAACAATAGATTCTGTGGATAGAGCCAAGTCTAGAGATGGAATATTCTGAGTTCAAATCTGACTTCAGATACTTCCTTGCTATATGAGCCTGGACAAGTCATTTAATCCCTATTGCCTAAGCCTTTACTGCTCTTCTATTGTGGAACCAATACCAATGACAAGGATTTTTTAATGGTTTTTTTAAGAAATCCTGGAGGGGAAGCAACACTAGGGAGAGAGAGGGTGGGAAGGATAGCTTAAAAAGACTCTAAAGAAGAATAAGAGGGGAATAAGAAGGGAGAGGGGAGAATGGGAAGTACAATAAGGGAGGGGATCAGGGGAACTGATTAAAAACAAAACACTGGTATAGAAGGAAATAGTGAAAGAAAAAAGGGCAGGACAAGGAGAGAGAATCAAAATGTCTGGGAATACACAGTTGATAATTATAACTCTGAATGTGAAAACCAGGGGAAGTTAACTTAATATTTATAAGGATTAAGAAGGGTGAGTAGGAGACAGGAATGGACAATAGGTGGGACCAAACAAGTTAGGGAAACTGGGTTTAGCTGTTAGGGGAAATGACTGTTGACAAGACTGACAGTTAGGCCTCAACTGTCACCCTGCTCCACCTAGACAGGAAGTCTGTAAAACCAGCAAGTAAAATGACAAGAGGGCTTATAAACCAATTTAATTCAAGGAAACTATAGTTCAAGGAGGGAGAAGGGGTTTCTATTCTATCAGTCTATGGGCAAACCACAGGGTCAGGGGAGGGACTTATCTACACTGAACTGAGAACCAAAGCAAGGCAGGGCCCAAAGAATAGCAGGACTGAAGCGGGTATCCTCACAGCAGAGTCCTGACACACTCCAGCAATGTTGCAGCTCTTCCAGGACAGCTATCTGTACTCCTTCAGGTGGGTAGATCTGGGAGCTAACCCAGCCCAAATTAACCAGCAACTCAGGTTGGGATTACTAGTCTCTACCAAAAATCTCCCATAAGTAGATGACAGTCTTCCTTCTGGATCCCAGGAAATCAGGGTACACACTCCACTTCCTCTGAGGTCTCCCAGGAGTCAGTTACAACTTGTCCCAACCCCCATGGAATCTGTCTCAGAGAGAGAAACCACACTTCCTGCTTCCCCATTCCATTTAGAATTCTCCAGCCCTGCCTGCTAGGTCTCCTAAATAATAATTTAGTAAATTTCCTCACAACAGCCCCTCCCTAATTTGTTAATATATGCACTCAATGATATAAATTTTCCCCTTAGAACTGCTTTGGCTGCATCCCTTAGGTTTTGGTAAGACGTCTCATTATTGTCATTGTCTTCAATGAAATTATTAATTGTTTCTATGATTTGTTCTTTAATGTATTTTGGAGAATCATATTTAATTTCCAATTAGTTTTTGGTTTGCCTCTCAATGTATCCTTGCTAATAACTATTTTTATTGCATTATGATCTGATAAGGTTGCATTTATTATTTCAGCTTTTTTGCAATTGTTTGCCATGTTTCTATGCCCTAATTCATGGTCAATCTTTGTGAATGGTCCATGTGCTGCTGAAAAGAAGGTGTATTCTTTTTTTGTCCCTATTTATTTTTCTCCATATATCTATTAACTCAAATTTTTCTAGGATTTCATTCACCTCTCTTATTTCTTATTTATTTTTTGGTTTGATTTATCTATATCCAATAGGGGAAGGTTGAGGTCACCCACTAGTATAGTTTTGCTGTCTATTTCATCCTTGAACTCCACTAGCTTCTCCTTTAGAAATTTGGATGCTATACCATTTGGTGCATACATGTTGAATACTGATATTTCTTCATTGTTTAGACTGCCTTTTATTAAGATGTAATTACCTTCCCTATCTCTTTTAACCAGATCTATTTTTACTTTGGCTCTGTCAGAAATCATGATCACAACTCCTGCCTTCTTTTTCTCAGTTGAAGCCCAATAGATTTTGCTCCAGTCTTTTATTTTTACTCTATGTATGTCTGCATGTCTCATGTATGTTTCTTGTAGACAGCATATGGTAGGATTTTGGTTTCCAATCCACTCTGCTATTCGCTTCTGTTTCCTACTCACCGTTCTTAACCCATATAAATATTAAGTTAACTTCCCCTGGTTTTCCCCATAAGAGGGCAGAGGTTAATGAATTGGGCATGCAACTTAAAAAACTAGAAAGAAACCCTGGAAGAATTGGTCTCTTCCAGATCATACTTTTATATGTCAGAAGATCTGAAAAATCTGGGCTCTGCCACTAGCTATTAGGGGTCAGTGGGCAAGTTCCTTCTCCTTTTCAAACCATAATCTTCTTATCTGGAAATCGGCACAAATCTTAACGGAGATAATACATCTTACAAACTCTAAAAACACTACACATATTGATGGGAGCTATCATTGCTACTTCTGTTATTAATAAAGTGGTCTTTAATGGTGAAGCATCACATAAATATAAGCTATTCAGGAGTATATGCTGGAGAGAGAAGATTGTTAAATTTTCAATTGGAGAATTTACACCCTGGAAATTAACAAATGCTACAAATCACAACTTGATTTCTTATTTCATTTTCTAGATTTAAGAAAGCAAAGAAAATGTAAATAATGCAGATTAAGCTTAAAAGTGTGTCCTGTGGGGCAGCTAAGTGGTTCAATGGATAGAAAGCCATACTTTAAGACAGCAGGTCTTGGGTTCAAATTTGACCTCAGATACTTATTAGCTGTGTGAGCCTGGGCAAGTCACTTTAATCCCCATAGCCTAGCCCTTACTGCTTTTCTGACTTAGTATGCTTAGGATTAATTCTAAGACAGAATGTAAGAATTGTTTTGTTTCGTTTTTTAAATAGTGTATATTGCCTGCATGCACTTTTCTCCAAGGATCAGATGTTAAACAGGTACCAGAATATCCCTGGTTAGGCCAAGAGATATAACAAAGAAGAGTCAAATCAACTTACCCACAAGAAAGTGAACCTGTCTCCTCTTCATCTCTCCCTGGCCCTGAGTTCCCCACCTAACCTCCCAAGTAAAGAAAGCAGAGAGTGAGATTGGGCTACTTAAATTTTTAAATATAGCATACCAATGATTTCTTCCAAATTGTATCAAGCCATGATTCTTGGAAGTGAGTTAATTTGGTCTCATAAAAGAAAAGTGAGCATGAATCAGAATTACTGACATTTATCCCTAGGACCAGAGGCTTATAGATCTGGAGATAAAAGCTATCCGGCCCAACTGCTCATTTTACAGATGAGGAAACTGAGGGTCAGCGAGGTTAAGGGACTTATCCAAGGTCACTCAGTTAATGAACAATGGAAGTGGATTTAAACTCAAGACCTCTGATTCCAGAGCCAGCAATCATTCCACAAAACACTATGAGGTTTGCAATTCACTTTCAATATTTAAATAAGCACTACCAATATTGAGAAAATGGGACCATATACAAGTTCCTTCTCTTCTCCAAATGTGTATTTTCCTCTGTGAAATGGGCACATTTCTTTGTAGATTTTAACCAATGTGGAAATTGAAACTCAGAGAGTAAGTGACCTGGCCAGGAGCACACAGCTGTGTCAGAGGTGGGATCTGAACCAAAGCATCACATAACTTGAGATCTAATAACCTTTTTACTATCACTCTGCCTTTCCTCCAGCCCTGTGATGCTAGACTGTCATAGACATTATTACTAGTTAGTGTGGTTGAGTTTTCTCCAACTGAAAAAGGGAGACAATTAGTTTGTCTGTCTTTAGGCTTTGATTATCACCTAGTCCTAGAGGATTAAACCACTATATTTGCTGGTCCTCATACATGACATTGCAATATTCCATTTCTTATCACAGTATCTTTGCACCTCGGTTTGGAAAACATTCTTTCCTCACCTAAATCGTCTCACAACCACATACTTCCTTCAAAGCACAAATCACATACCATGGTTTCTTCAAGGCTTTTCTTAATTCCTCCCCCCTATTATTAATGCGCTCTATTAAATTATTTCATATAACTTCATATTTATTTATCTGCATATCTACTATATCCCAGCTCCCCAATTGAATATAAACTCCTTGAGAGTGCTTTATTTTTGTCTTTGTATCCCTACATGCCTAGCACTGCGCCTGGTTTATAGTAGACACTTAATAAAAATGATCATGGACTGATTAGTTGGCTTAACCTTCACTTCCTTTCTTGACTGTGATTGAACTTATGAAGACTGCTAAACATTAAAGGAAACCTGAGCCTTGGATTTGTACCCAGAAGACACATATTCACAACCTGGCTCTCCTATTTACTACCTATATGACTTTAGTCAAGTCAAGTCAGTTTCCTGCTTTGTAAAGTGAGTAGGTTTCATTAAATGATCCCTGAGGATCTCTTCAGTTCAAAATCTATGATCAAAAGACTAGAAAATCTTTAAGATCCTATGAGGATTCATTTTCATATACTGTATTAATTCCTCTATCAGGGTCCTAGATTAGAGAGGTCTTGGTCAGTTCCTGTGTAAAGGTCCTGGATTAGAGGAACTCCATTCAATCTGTTGACTTTTATACTCTGTTTGTTCTTGGGAACTTCTAGGAATGTTCCCTTCCCCATAAAACATGGGTAATGGATAAAGGCTCTTCTTGCCTATGTAACTCCATTATCCACGGGATGGGTTGAAAGTCTTGATAAACAACCGCTTCACTAACTTCACCAATCTGAAGTACCTTGGGGTGTCTGATGAGTTCCCAGATTTGAATGAAGAACCTTTGGGGTCCTTTGGTCATTAAGAGGGCCACTGCCCAATTAATTTATTGGATATATGCTAGCCTAATCAATAAACTGATATTTTTACCCAAAAACTAGTCTCTTGATTATTTCAATCATAACTATTCTCACCAACTCTTTTGTTCAGTTGTTCAGGCAAGTCCAATTCTTTGTGAGCCCCATGGATCATACTGTCCATGGGCTTTTCTTGGCAAAGATACTGGAATGGTTTGCCATTTCCTTCTCCAATAGATTAAGGGAAAGAGAAGTTGAATGACTTGCCCTGAGACTTACAGCTAGTAAATATCTGAGGCTGGATTTGAATTCAGGTCTTCCTGACTCCAGACCCAGTGCTCCATCTATGAAGTCATTTAACTGATCTAAATCTTATTAAATTCCTTCTGTGGAGGTCTGCCTATTTCCTGATTAATGAACTCATTTTATGAGGAGAATCAATATCCCATTCATTATAAAACTGAGGCTTGAACCACCCAGGATGTGGTATGGAGAAAGAATAAAACCTTCTCTTCCTCCTTCCTAACCCCACATCAGTTCTTATATCAAAGAGTCATGGAAACTCAATAGCATTGGATTTGGTCAGGCAGGAGCTGAGGCATGTTGTCCAAAGAGAATGAGTGGAAACATTTTATTCGCCTTCAACTTCTACCCAAAAGCACTTTCCTATCTCTAAGAGAGGGCAAGATGGACATAAAGACAGTTACCAGGCCCTTTTGCTGTTTTCCCAGGAGTTAATGGAGCATTGGGAGGAAGATGTTCATTCTACCATAAACTCAGCAAAAACAGATGCTTTTAAGCTTTTCTTGGGAGACAGCAAATGATTCTCTCAAAAAAAATTTTTTTTTACTCGCATGAAAAAATTGAGGAATTTCAGAAGACCTTCCAGTATGGCCCCAATACTAATTTCTATGCTTGAAACACTGGATCTATTAACCAGGATGGTGTGAGTACTATGAAGATTCATGAACTGATTTTGCAGCTGATCGATTTTTATTATGTATAGAATATTACAGTTTATAGGGATCTTAGAATATCAGCGCTGTGAAAGGGATCTCTGCTCACTAAACTACACTGCACTATACTACACTACAACTAGACAACTACACTACAAAGTTATAAAAGAAAAATCAATTCAAAATTTAAATGAGAATTCATAGGCCAGAAAGATCCCTTCTTCATGGGGATGGGAAGAATCAATGAAATCTTTATAGAGAAATTGTTATTTCAGCTTGACTGATAAAGATGGGTCTTTCGTTGTTAAAACAAATAGACTTGGAAAAGGAAATATTTATTTGTAGCTCACTATGAATGAGTTTATCAAAGAGTAAGCTAAGTCCCAAAGCCCTTTGGTTTAGGACTCTATCCTAAATGACAGAGACTAATTACCCAATGTCCTCTACCTGTGTGAGGGGTGGGCACAGTTTTTGAGAGAAGGAGTGGAAAGGGCTCTGCTCTCAACACTCTCTTCAAGTACTTCTAGGTTCCAGCTTCAAGAGAGAAGAGGAGAGGGGTGATGTCAGCTCTTCTTCAGGTTGCTGAAGGGAGAAAAAGACTGGGAAAAAGCTGGCCACCTCCATCTTGCCTTTCTCCTCAGCTCACTCTACTAGAGACTTCAGGGTATTTCCTCTTGAGTTAAATCTGGTATTTTTTCTGAGAGCTCCTTTATTCTGTATTGTCTGGTATACATTCTCATTTGTATACTTCCTCTGAGTTCTCTTTTGCCATCGATTTGGATAAATGGGTTTCTTCGCTATTTACTATTACATTGTGGAGAAATTGTGAGGGGAAAGAGTCATGCCTTGGATATAATCTTGGGACCTGTGTTCCTCTTAAAAAAAGAACAATCATGAGTTTAGCTTAAACTTGAAAACTACATCCCCTGAACTAACTATATTTAAGGAGAGGAGCAGCCCTGCACCTGCTTTCTTTGAGGAGCACAGAGAAGCTAGCTTCTGACCCCCCCAGTCTCCTGCTTTCCTTTCTGGTAGGAATTAATGTCCCTTGGAGAAGAGAAGGGGATGTATCTATTCTGATCTTGCTATGAGCGAAACAAAGGCAACTTTACCACAAAAGGATCATGAATTAAAAGTGAGAAGAGCTCCTAGGGCTCATTTAATTGTGTTCCCTTTTTATAGATGAAAGAAATGCGGTCCAAAAAAGGGCAACGAGCAGTTTATCCAAAATCACACAGGTAATAAGCATCAGAGCTAGCATGTTTGACTTATGATCAATTATTCTTTCCCCTGTACTACAGTCCTTCTGACACTTTCCTGAGAAACAGACTGTGAATAAAGGGAATAAGAAGGAGCTGTAACTAAGGTGAGTGGTCTATGGCTTTGTGCCAGGGTGATGAAATTTAGAGGGTATGGACAATGTTCCTCCAGCACTATAGGAACAACTAAGCTCAGATTTGGGTTAACAAAGATATTTACTGATAATAGAAAGCTATCCCCATCTAGTTCCTGCCCCACCTCCTTGCAGCCACAATCTGAGTGCTCTCCTATCTCTCCTCCCCTCAAACATAAGCCTCATGGTGCCTCAGTCAAGCAACTGTGAATTGAGGACATATTTTGTGCCACTTGACTCAAGAGCAAAAAATCACTAGTTAAAGCCCTGATTAGAATTATAATGGGCAGGAAGAAGGTAGCCAAGTTTATATTCACAGGGGAAAAAAAAAGAAAAGAAAAGTGCTTTCAAGCTTAACAAATAGCCTGACTGTCCTCAGAGAGGACAAATGCTATGATTTAAAATATCAATTCATATTTCTATAAATGTTTTAAAATGGGTTGAGCCCTTTCCTCACTGAATGGCTATCCCCATTTTAAAGATGAGCAAGTCAAGTCCATTAAACATCTATTAAGCCTTTACTACATGCCAGATGCTATTGATAAACCCTGGAAATAAAAAGAAAGGCAAAAAAAAAAAAAACCACTTTCCCTAATCCCAAGCAGCTCAGTCTAATGAACAAGCTGAAAGTCAGAGGGATGAAGGGACCAGCCCAGAGCAGGTCCAAGAAAGGAAGAAAATTCAAGGCTGATGCCCCAGAGACAAGTTGCTCTTTTGTCTGTTCTGGGTGATGGGATTGGTATTCATTAAACCAACATTCTGGAAAGTTTCAGCATCAAGAGCATTAGTAGCTGGTCCCACAAACTTTACCACACAGACACTAATTATACTATATCTCCCAATTAAGGGAAAACTCATCATTTCAATGTAATGTAATTATATTAAATAACACTAGTCATGTCAGTGCAGAGACTGGGCCAGCCTCTAATTAGGTGCTGTACCCAGACACCTCTGAGCAGAGCAAGAATAATTGGGACCTGGTATTTTCCCATTTTAGTGTTGGTCTGAGTTTTCCTCAGTGGCCCTGCTAGCACTTTCCTGCCCTCTCTTGAGCAGAGGAATCATCTGGGTTTGTGATCTAGGCACAAGGGTGTTATTGACAACCACTATCCAGGTGGAAGACAGTCTGGTGTGTAAATTTTTTTTAAAAAGCCTGAATTTACAACCAGAAGACCGAAGTTCAAATCCAAACACTGTTTCTTACAATCCACCAGACTTAATTTAGCACTTAATTTCCCTTAATAATTTCCTTACCTCTATAATAAAGATGTTGGACTAGCTGATCTAAGAATTCCCTTCTACATTTAGACCAATGATATTTTTCCCAAGTTCCCAAGTTGAAAATACTCTTCCCCTTTAAACTTCCCAAGAACATTTGGTCTGGATCTCTCCTTACCTATCAGACAATGTTCATGCATACTAGACAAATACTCAGTGATGCCCATGACAGCCCCCCCCCAAAAAAAAAATATATATATATATATAAAACATGTGTCTTAGGAGACAGACAAGAAAACTGAAGTCCAGAGTAGGCAAGCAACATGCTCAAGACCACAAAACTTGTTAAGGCAGAATTGAGACTGGACTCAGTGGAATTACACGTTGGCTACAAGAGAGGGGTTGGGAGGAGGGGAGAGAAAGAACATGAATCATGTAACCATGGAAAAATATTCTAAATTAATCAATAAAATAAAATACATTTAATATGTTTTAAAAATTAAAAAAAAAGAATTGAGACTAGAATCCAGAACTTTTAATTCTTACCATTAGACCAGGCTACCTGCACATGGCTTATTTTTCCTATTAACCTGCAAGATTTTGAAGGCAAGGAGTCATATCCTATTATATTGTAGGCAGGTAGATGATACTGGATCAAGTGCTGGACTTAGATTTGAGTTCAAAACCTGCCTCAGACATAAGCTGTCCTTTAATTTTTCTTAATTTCAATTTCCTTATCTATAAAAATAATAGCACCTACCTTTCAGGAGGGTCATGAGGATCAAATAAGATAACATACATGCAGCACTTTGCAGACCTAAAAGGGCTACATAAATGCTGGGTATTGTTATTATTAATCTTTGAGTCTTTCCCAGATGATCTCCTTTTCCAAAGATATTTATCTTTTCAACACACATATTCCCATTGTAGTAGTTTCATACTCTATGATTGGGAATCTTAGAACACCAAGCAATCAAAATTAAATGTGACCCATAGAGCAGCAGAGAGATATATGATGGAAACAAGCAGCTACAGCCTCTTTTCCATGATGGCCTATGACTCAAGAAGAGACACAAAGGATAGAGGAAATGTAGGACCAGAAATGAAAATGGACCAGTCGTGTCCCAGACTTGAAGGTACAGAGGCACCCATGAAGCTCCAGAACTTTGGATGGACACTCTATGATGAACTCATGGAAGAACATGGACAAGAATCACCCAGGAAGGAAACAATGCAGGGACCAGACATACTGATGACAACACAGATACACTGAGGAAAGTGGAAGCCCTCAACACCTAGCATGTGGCCTTGCATAGAGTAGGTGCTTAATAAGACTTTGTTAAATTAATTCTTTAAATTCCAATTATGGAATTGTATGCATCATCAATGAGTAGAGGAAGGAATTTTAGAGGCAGAAAAATGTTATCAGAAGTTACAAATGTAGTTTGTACAACCCAGTAGAATTGCCTGTCGACTCTGGGAGTGGAGAGGGAAGAGGGGAAGGAAAGAAAATGAATCATGTAAACATAAAAAAATTTCATAAATAAATAAATGAAATTTTTTAAGAAGAAGTTACAAATGTAGGAAAACAGTTATTCTCCCTGCATATGAGGACCAACGTTACAAGAATTAAGTAATCATTAGAAGCAAAAGATCCCTTCTGGATCACTGCTTGACATGGTAAAGAAAATGTAATGAAAAAATGACTGACAGACAGGTCATAATGGAGAGTTCAGTGGATAGAGAGATGGAAGTTCCTGGTTCAAATCTGACCCCAGACGCTTTCTAGCTATGTGATCAGGGGCAAAGTCACTTAACCCTAACTGCCTAGCCCTTGCTACTTTTTTGCTTTGATACTTAGCATTGATTCTAAGATCGATACTAAGGAAAGGGGAAAGAGGAAAGAGGAAAGAGGAAAGAGGAAAGGAAAGAGGAAAGAGGAAAGAGGAAAGGAAAGGAAAGGAAAGGAAAGGAAAGGAAAGGAAAGGAAAGAGGGGTAAGGGTAAAGGGTAAAGGGTAAAGGGTAAGGGTAAGGGTAAGATGATCCACCAGAGAAGGAAATGGCAAACCATACCAACGCTAAAATTCTTTGGCCACATAATGAGAAGCCAGGACTCATTGGAAAGACTGATCCTGGGAAAGACAGAAGGCAAAAGAGAAGGGGACAGTAGAGTATGAGAGGGATAAATAGTGTCACAGAAGCAATGAACATAAGCTTGGACAGACCTCTGTGGTCAAAAGAGAAGAGAAAGGCCTAGAATATTATCATCCATGGTGTCATGAATGATTTGACATGACTGAATGACTCAGCATAGAAAGAGGGTAACAATGGGAAGTTTCAAAGGGATTCATAATGCAAAAAATATCAAAAAATCCTGGACTTAAAGATCTTCAAGGTCCCCCCCATATCCTATGTGTTTTATTCTATGACCCTTTCCACCTCAGATGGCATTTGCTCACAGGTCCCATCCATTCCTAACATTCTAAAGTCTAAGATCCCTTCAAATTCTAACTTTCTTTGTGCTAGGTTCTAAGGATATTTCTTTTTTAATTTTTTATTAAAAATTTTTTTCAATTACATACAGAAACATTTTTTAACAATTGCTTCCTGACATTTTGTAATTCAGATCTTCCCTCCCTCCCTCCTGCCCCCAGGCATTACATACTCTGACGTGGTGATACCAGTGCTTTCAGGCATATTCCCCATGTCATGACTGAAGACACATATAACATTTACAATCAAAAACTCGTGAAGGAAATAAAGTGAAGGATGGAGTACTTTGATCTGCAATCAGGTTCCAAAAGTTCCTTTCTGTGTTTTGGTTTGGTTTTTTTATCACGAGTTCCTTGGGGTTATCTTGGAACCTTGTTTTGCTGATAATAGTTTAGTTATCTAAAGTCACCTCTGGTCACCCCACATACATGAAATACAGTCAGCTCTAAGATCGGGCCTGATGGTCTTGAGACCACCATGATAGTTTCCCCTTAAGAGAGGTCATAGGCTCATGGAACAAAGCTCATGAAAAAAAAAACGACAATAAAAATTTTCAAGAGTTAATCCAATGGGATCCCACAAATAATACTTTGTCTACCACCAACTTGTTTTCCTCCCTGACAACAAACCCCCAAAATAATATTTTGCCCTTAGCCCTGACATACAAATTGGTCAGCTCCAGAGAGGCCATCCAAAATCAGAGCAAAAGAACCCCACTCTCAGAAGACTACTCTGGAACACACCTTCCTCTCCGGCAGAATCATAGCTTCCTGTTCCTACCTTCCCTTCTTGATAAATGAACCCACATCCCTGAGCTCCCCAAGGCAGCACTGCCCTTCCATGAGTCATACTGTATGTTCCTGAGTGTCTAAGTGGTAAATCAGGTCCCCTTTCCCTCTCTCTCCTTCCTAATTGCCCTTAATTCTAGTCCTTCCCTCTTTTGATTATTCCCCATTTATCGTCTATATTGTCATGTTTGTATAGAGAGGTTTGTATATTATCATCTCCCCTGCTAGATTGTGAGCTTCTCAAGGGCAAGAACTATCTTTTACCTTCCTTTGTATTCCCAGAGCTTAGTACAATGGCTCACACAGAGGAGATCTTTAATAAAGGCTTATTGATTCACTTCCTAAAGGCCTTTTTGTCCTAATAGACAATCTGACTCAGTTTCCTTCCATTTTTCAACATTATGTGTTCTAAGATCCACTTCTGTTCTAGTGTTCTAAGTTCTGGGCTCCAACTCAGATATTCCATAGTCTAAATTTCCTTTCTCTTTCAATATTCTGCGTTCTAAGGTCTATTTTTTTAGCTCTAACTTGCTGTATTCTATGTTCTAAGGTCTCTTCCTGAAATAATCCAAGTGCTATCAAATTTTTGGGAATCAATAGCACTTGTCACGCAGAAGCTGTTTTCCAAAAGCATCCTCTCCACCCCCTGCTCACCTCCCTACATCCACCACCCTTCCAGGAAGGGATGGGAAGCTCATCTTTCCTTTAGCTTTGGAGCCCTTCATTTTCTCTCTTACTTTCCTTTCCAAATTGTGGATAATTAAATCCTGCGTGCCTTGAAACTGTGGCCAGAAGGCTCCAGATTGGATGGAGGAGGAAAGGGATTAACTCAAGTGGCTCATTTCAGTGATAAGACTAATGAAGGAACAGCGGTGAGGTGTTTGTTTCTCTGGAGAAGAGTTTAACCTTGGGAAGGAATTCATCCAGGGAGGTTTGGCTGAAGGGAGCCCGTCTCCTCTGGGCAGAGATCCATGATCACTGGCTCCAGATTTCACCCACTAAGATGGCAGATAGCTAAGTAAGCATTAGGCAAAGGATGCTGGCACTAGTCCCTAGGAAGCCGCTGAGAGCACATGTCTCTGAGAGCTCAGGGCCAGGACAAGAGCCAAGGTCAGGGGAGGGCTCGGAAACAGCCAAGTCATGGGCTCTCAGGAAAGAGCCTCCCAGCCAGGACTGCTGCTGCCATGGGGCATTCCCTACCAACACTCACGGCCAACTTGCGTGGATCTAAGAAGAGTCAAAGGGATGGGCATGAAACCCCACCCAAGCACATCTGCTTTGCCTTAAGGTCTAAAGCAGCAGATCCAAGCTCTGCCAAATTTGTGTGTGTGTGATATACTTAAAAATAATATATATTTATACTTAATAAAGATATATAACATATTTTATGTAAATATATATAACCAACTGTATATTAATGGTCACATATAATATATTATATTTATATATTTTATCATAACATAAATAATTTAATGATATGATGTTGTAATATATTATATTAATAGAATTATTATATATAAATATATTTATTATGTACAAACATATTAGATATAAATGTATTATATTATTATATAAGTGCAAATGAATATAGTATTATATAAATAGATATATTACAATAAAATAATTATGTATTTCTATTGTATATATTGTTAAATATAAATACATTATATTATTCTATAAATATAAATGAATATGTTATTATATAAGTAGATATATTACAATAAAATAAATATGTATTTCTATTGTATATATTGTTAAATATAAATATATTATTATATTATTCTATAAATATAAATGAATATATTATTATACAAATAGATACCTTATGATAAAATAACTATTTCTTTCTATTATACTTATTATTAAATATAAATATATTATTATATTATTCTATAAATATAAATGAATATATTATTATATAAATAGGTATCTTATAATAAAATAACTATTTCTTTCTATTATACTTATTATTATATATAAATATATTATTATAT
>NC_058135.1:267314551-267469698 GCF_016433145.1 Gracilinanus agilis
AAGGAAGGAAGGAAGGAAGGAAGGAAGGAAGGAAGGAAGGAAGGAAGGAAGGAAGGAAGGAAGGAAGGAAGTTTGCCTGGGTCTTGATGGAGGAAGGGACCTCAGTGAAATGACCAAGTAGCCCAAGGGATAAATCAAAGGACTCCCTGCTTTAGCATATGTGTTATTATTTTGTAATGAAAAGGTTAAGTTATTTTAAGTAATTTTAAAGCTAAGAAATTTGCTGCCTCCCAGAATCCAGAGACTGAACTCCTTATGGAAGATGCCATGGAGATGCCTGTGGAGACCATATGCTGCTCCAGGAGATCCTGAGCAAAGCGGATATGCAAGACTGAACTTTGGGAATGTTAAATCCATTTGTTTTTGTTAAAATGCATTTGTTTTTATTAACTGCATTAGTTTTGTTAAATGCTTTTATTTTTGTATGTTGTACAAAAGGGGACTGCCCCCTAATTGGTCTTGTTCTTGTTTCCCTTTTGTTTCCTTATCCCCAGGTTGTTGTATTTTCCTCTTGTAAAAACTGTATGTATCTTTAGTTTACAATGTTTGAAATGATCCTTTGGGGAGTCTGGTCTCCCCAAAGGATCACAATGAGGAATGTGTGTTTTTAAAATTTGTACCCTAGGGACTTCATTTCCCAGCATTCTTTACTCTTGCTGGGTTTCCTTGCCTTGCATCCTGGTGTTGTGCCCTGGCATGGATTTATTTATAAATTTGTAGAAACCCATGGTGGGGGGACTCTTTTTAGGGGCTTTGGCTTTGGCTAGAGCATAGTGGGCTGCTGGATCTCAAGATCTTTGCTCTGCTCACTCAGCTGAAGAATCCCCTTTCTCTCTCACTTTGTTGCTATTAAATCTTATAACAATATAATACTAGGAGTACTGTATATTCATTTTTAGTCTTACACATACTAGCATGTCTCCGCATTCATAGTAAAGAGTACTGGACTCAGAGCCAGGAAAACTTGGCTTGGAAGACATCTTCAGACATTCATAAAAATGAGACCCTCAACAAGTCCCTTTATCTCTCTGAGCCTCATCCGTAAAATGATGGGGTTGAGCTCTACAATTCCTTCCAACTCTCAATTTATGAGCTTATAAATTCCTTGTGGGCGGGTACTGTCTTTTGCTTCTTTTTGTATCCCTACCACTCAGCCCAGTGCCTGGCATATAGTAGGTACTTAATAAATGTTGACTGATCGATTATAAGGCAACCTCTAGGGCCATCCCCTTCTTTGTTCCTTCACTGACTTTTGTAGCTCTGCCACTCTCCAGCAAATGGTGCCCATCGCCTCTCTTTGGGGTACAGTTCTATGTCTATGGAACAACCAATGTCTCAGCTGATTGTGTTTATCTCAAGACATCTTCAAACCAGAATGCCTCCATTCTTTTGAAATCTGATTTTGCATACTTGTATCTCACAATCTCAGCCCTTTAGACCAAATATTTATCAGGATGCTATATGTAGGAAAACTGCTTACACTATGCAGACAAGTGTTGGTTTTTCCATGACCATAGTTTTGAGGGAATTAGTCCCATCTGCCTACTCTTTCCCTTGGTACCAATGTGTGCACCCCTTACTCAGTAGTACATATCCTGTCTCCCTGATCCTTTCTTTCCATTCTCCTACCTTTCTCTGGGAAACTGAAACAATTAAGCTGGGGCTGCTTCAAGAAATACCTAAAGAGGAGGTAGGTGGCTTAGTAAATGGAGAGCCAGGAATAGAGATGAAAGGTCCTGGATTCAAATATGACTTCAGACACTTCCTAGCTGTGTGACCCTGAGTGAGTCACTTAATCCCAACTGCTTAGCCCTTATCACTCTTCTCTGCCTTGGAACCAATACTTAATATTGATTCTAAGACAGAAGATAAGGGTTTTTAAAAAAAGCTAAAAAAGGAAAAGTAGGGGATGAAGATAAAGGTTTAAATTCCTGGCAGTGGTGCTTTCTCAAGTACCACTCAGTCTTTGCTAAGTAAATAAAGCCTTTCCTAAGCTGTAAAACACAGTAAATAGGAGCTTATTATCATTAGATTCAGTGCCTTAAGATGTCAGGAACAAAAAAGATCAGCTGTTATAAAATTAAAATTTTGTATCTAAAAAGGACTTTGATCAGGGTTGTACCTAAGGTAGAGCTGTTGGTGCTGTGAACCAGGGTTTAGAAGTTTAGAAGATCATAATCATACTTGCACTTCAGTTTGGTCATAGCACCTATTTAGGAAAAATTATTCATTAAAATAGGAATCTATCACTTGATGTGCTTCTCTCCTCCATTTATCATCTCATCTAATAGCTCAGTGTCAATGCCAGGATTATCTTCTGCCACAACTGCACCCCAGATGCTCCTTAGCCCAACCTAACCCAACCTTGCCCTCCTCCCTCTCCAAACAATGGTTTCTTCAACAATGATCTCTGGGTTTTTCCCTAAGACTCCCCCTCAACAACTCCCACACAATTGAATTTGTCTTAAAAAGTTGATGTGAAGGTACATTTTGTTTTGCTTTTCCCAGGCACCAGAATTACCACTTACTGTTCTAGCCTTGAGAAATAAAATTGGAAAAAACGCTGAATCAAAAAACCTGAATTCAAGTCCCAGATCTGCTACTTTCTACCTGTGTGACCTAGAAGTCATTCAGTCTCACCGAGCCTCAGTTTCTTCCTAGAATGAATGGTGAAGTGGGACTAGATGACTTCCATTTCCTTCCAACTTTAAATCCTTTGTCAGCTTAACCTTTTCAGTACAAATCACCCATGTTGACTCTCTCTTCAGTGTCCACCTAGCTTTCATTCAAAGTGATGAACGTTGAGGGCAATGCCATCCTGTGTGGACCTCTAAACCATCAACATCATGGCGGGGAAGGGAAGGATAGAATTCCTGAGGCAAGGATGCACATCAGACCCCATCTTGCATATTCTCTTATTTATTCTCTACCCTACTTCCACCAACCACCACCATTTCCTCCTCATTTCCAAGAGCAAAAAGATCTTCCCAAGAAACAAAAATCTATACATATACAAAGAAGAAATGACCTGTGTATTACCTCCCCATCCTAGACTGTGACCACCACTCAAATTCTATTATTCATCACTTCATGGTTCAATGAAAGCCCTAAGCAAAAGAATAACAAGGAATTTGGAGGATAAGGACCTAGGATCAAATCTTGATACTACTTCTTAAACCAGTGAAATCTCAGGCAAATTATGCCTGCAATGAGGAGCATTTTCCTCTTTGGTCCCTTCCACTTCTAAATCAATGGTCTTATTGTCCTATAAACTCTAAGTCTCAACACAGAGCAGGCCAAGTCCTTCAAAATGAAGAAATAGAGAGTGCTAGCCCCAGAGTTTGGAGATCTGTGTTCTACTCCTAGCTTGACTCCTTACATTACTACACAAATCCCATAATTTCTGGAAGACTCACTTACCTCATCTGTTAAAGGGAGCTAAAATCACAGAATTTAGAGCTTGAGCCAGAGTCAAAAGACCTAAGTTTGCACCCTATCTCTACCTCATACTAGCTGTATGGCTAGGGACAAGTCATTCTTCTTCTCTCAACCTCAATTTTCTCCTCTATAAAATGAGGTAGTTGTACATATTGAGTTGTTTTTTTACCCTTTGACTCAATGAACCTACCATTGAACCTAAACCCCAAGGAGATCAAAGGATTCGAACTCAAGTTTTTCTGAGGTCAAGTCCAGCACTTTATCCTTTATGCCGCATATAGTTATATTACATATAATGATTGTTTTGTGTCCTGGAGAATAACTGAAATGTAGTTTCCTCCTCTCAGAAAAATGGTGGAATACAGTAACTTCTGAATGGTTCATAAGCTGTCAGATACATTCACTGAGCCAATCATCTGACTTAACTCTTTGCTACAAGGATGAGATGTAGTAAGTAATTTAGTGAGTACATTCTGGGAAGCAATTATGGGATGAATTTTTAAAGGCATCAATAAAACTTTATAAATATAATAAAGAATTAAATGAGAGGATTGGACTAGATGGACTAGACTGGTCTCTAAGATCTGGTGCCCTTCTGTTATACTAATGATATACAAACAATTAGAAGACCTGAGTTCAACTTACAGATCAGTCACCTATTAGCTATATGAACTTAAATAATGTATTTAACCTTCCAAAGTCTCAATTTCCTACTTATTAAAATGAAGAAATTGGCAGACACTTTTCATAGCTATGGCTAAAGGGAGAATGATTAACCAAATAAAGGACAAATATGATAAAAGATAAATCATTTCAGTTACATGAAATTAAAAAGCTTTTGCATGGGGGAAGCTCGGTGGCTCCGGGGATTGAGAGTCAGGCCTAAAGACCAGAGGTCTTGGGTTCGAATTTGGCCTTAGATGCTTCCTAGCTGTGTGACCTTGACCAAGAAGCTTAACCCCCATTGCCTAGCCCTTACCACTCTTCTGCCAATACACAATATTGATTCTAAGATGGGAAGTAATTGTTAAAAAAAAAAAAAGGTGGGGGGGTTTTGCCTACAAAATCAATGTAATTAGAATAAAAAAGGAACTTGTCAAATGAGGGAATAGGTGGGAGAGACCTTATATTAAATCTGTGATAAGAATCAAACATATGAAAGATATTTAAGGAAATAAGAAAAATATATGACCAATACATTCTCCAATGAATAAATGGTAAAGGTGTGAATAAATGGTTAAAGTATATAAGCAGATAGTTTGCAAAATAATTGTAAATGTTGTCATATGAAAGATTGTCCTAAATCACTAATAATGAGGGAAATAATGTGAATCAATATGATTCTAAGGTTTCACCCCAAATCCAGTAAACTGACAAGAGATGAAAGCAGCCAGTGTTAGAGGGGCTGTGAAAAGACAGACACACTGATCCATTTTTAGTGGAGTTATGAATGTCTGGTTATTCTGTAAACCAATTTGGGAATATACTTAAAAAGTGATTGAAGTGCCCAATGCCCTTTGACTCAGAATCAGGCATGTATCCTGAGGAGGCAAAAGACAGAAAAATACATCCAACATACACCAAAATATTTATAGCAGCTTTTTGTGGTAGCAGGGAACTAGAAACAAAGTAGATAGATGTCCATTGACTGGGGAATGGCTAAACAAGCATTGATACATCAAGGCCACATATTATTCTGTCTTAAGAAATGATGAAAGAAATCAGAGAAACCTGGAAAGACTTGCACAAACTGATACAGATTAAAGGAAGCAGAACCAGGAAAATTATACTCGCAATGAGGAAAACAATGTAAGGAGTGGATGTGACAGCAACAACAAGAACATTTATAATTATAATGACAAATCTTGTCCTCAATGAGATAAGAAAATGAACTCCCTTTCTTTCATGGAGAGGTAGGGACTATGCTATGAAACATCACATATACTATCAGACTCAGGTGATATGTTGGTTAGTTTTGCAGAGTTGCCTTTTTCCACCCTTTTTTTCCTTGTAAGGGATGGGTTTTAAGGGAAAAGACAAAATAAGAATTCAAAAAATTATCAAGAAAAGAGAAGAGACAGAAATAGAGTGACAAAGAGAGACAGACAGACAGACAGAGGAGGGATGGGAGGAAGGAGGGAAGTGGGTAATAAGAAAGAAGGAGAGAGATAGGAGAAGGGGAATTGGAATAAATGACCTCTTAAAGCCACTTCCAGCTTTAAACCTCTATTTAATAGATAGTATGGCTTCCCCAGAATCTTTTCTAAGGACTCTTATGAGCAAGTTACTTAAGCTCTTACAATTTCTACCTCAATTCCCCCATTTATGAAATGAAAGGATTTAGATGATCTATAAGTCTCTTCCCTAATATTCTTTGATTCTGAGTAATGCTCTTACCCCAACCCCTCCAAATCAACCCAACCCAAACACCAGCACATCCTGGGATTCCACCCTAAACTGCTTCTTTTCAGAGATAGTAGACAAACATTCCTTAAGTCTTAAACTCGGGAGGGGGCACTGAAGGGTTACAATTGCACCTGTCACTGGACACCAAGCTCCCCCAGGCATCTCCTCTCCTGCTCGGAGTCAGTTTTCATTACTATGAAATCTATACCATGAGTAAGAAAAGCTCTTGCAGACACAGCTGTGGATCTCTGGGCCTACAGTGAGAAGAGGCCTGACTTTTATCCCAGTCTGCAATTGGTTATTAGCTGTGGCCTTATGAGCATTTACCTCCAAATTCCAGTTTTGTCATGTGTAAAATGGGCCTATTGTTGAGAATTTTATAAGCCTCAAAGCTCTATATAAATATTTATTCATTCACATGTTCCTATTTTCATTCTTCCAGTCCCATCTGTTGTACATCATCCAGGGCAGGGCTTGTCAGAAAATGGGAGTGGGGATGGCTAAGTAAGTTCTCAGGAGAAGATGGACACTATTTCATAGGGTCTTATCATTTCTGTTTATTTGTCACTGTTCAGAGCCCAACTCATTGGCTATCTTAGTCGAGTAGATTAATGGGTTTCTCTAAAATCTGGGAAAAGACAACGACTTTCCAGCTAAAATGGGAAGGACCTGTCTGGAAGAGAGGATAGTCAGGAGTCAAAGCATCTGGGTTCAAATCCTACCTCTGAGGCTTCCTAGCTGTGTGAACAATGGACAACTTATTTAACCACATTAAGCCTCAGTTTCCTCCTCTGATCCTGGTTAGAAGAAGAAAAAAACAGAACATATTAAAGTTTCCATGACAATTAGAATTGGGATAGGGACTGTAAATGGTCACTGCACTTCTAATCTGGATGAAATAGGGAGACATTGTCTCAACAATAAATAAAATAATAAATACATAAAATAATTTAAAAATAAATACATAAGACCTCTTGGGCATAAAATGAAGGCCACCACCGCTTTGAAAGTGAAAATAAAATTACTCGGGCTTTCATTCTAGGACTTATCTACTCTATTCTCAAGAGCAATCTGGCCTTAAATTTTATTCTCATCCTCCCATTAACTTACTGTAATAGGCAGCTGTGTGTTAGGGTAGAATGAACACTGGACCTAGAGTCAGTAAGATGAGTTCAGGTCCCAACCCAGACACTTAGTAGTTATGTAACCTCAAGCAAATCACTCACCTCCTATTTGTCTCAGCTTCCTTGTCTGTAAAATGGGGATAATAGCACCTACTATCTAAGGATCACATGAGGGAAAATGAGATAGTATTTGTAAAGTGTTCTGCAGATCATAATGTCAGGAAAATTCTTCTTTCTGACTTCAAATCCAGCCTTAGTTACTTACTAGCTGTGTGACCCTGGGCAAGTCATTTAACTCTATTAGTTTCCTCATCTGTAAAACAAGCTAAAAGAGGAAATGGCAAATTTTTGCTAAGAAAACCCCAATTGGAGTCATGAAGACTTAGATATGGCTGCAAATGACCCAAATAACAAATGTTAAATATGTGGTTTGAGCCCCAAGTCGGATTGTACTGGCCAATCCAAATTAGATTTATGAAACTTCAATAATCTAAATCTCTAAACAGAGTCGATCTCACAATCCAATGGAGTTGGGAGCAGAGGTCAATAATAGTTGAAGCACTTGTAGATGGATGTATAGAGAGTGATGGTTTCAGGGTATGTGACCCTTAAAAAAAGAGAGAGAGGCTATTTTATTAATTAAAGGCTAAATACTATTAATTCGGCAAAGAATGCTCTGAAAGAGACATCACACTTAACCTGGGGGTGGGGGGGAACAAATTATCCACAGTGCCACTGACCCTGACCTTGGAAAGGGGCTTGTGGGAACCAGATCAAAGTGCAACAAGGAGAAGGGAAAATGAGCAAGGATGGAAGAAGCTGTCACAGTCAGCAGGAAGTACCTTTGATGCCTTACCAGGAGCAGCAGCTGAAAGATTCACTCTGCGGGCTAGACTGATCCAGTGAGGTGACCAGGGAGTGAACCCAGGGATCCATAACCCCAAGACAGTGACAGCCAGGGGACCAGGTGTTCTGAACTGGACCTGACTCAGGCCAGTCTCCTGGTAGTTTAGGTTTAATATTGAAACAAAATGAGATACTCCTGGAGCATTCAACTATGAACAAGATTTTCTTAACCACAGCAGGAGAATATTCCACAAGGATAAGCAATGAGAATGCCTTGAGTTAACTCAGCTGAGCAAAGTGATTCACTAGTCAAGCATCTATGCAAGCCTCTCCAGTTGCTCCAGCCTGCTTTGAACCAAAGCAATGAGGAAATAAGAGTAGTTAGGTGGCCCAATGGTTAGAATAGTTGGCTTGGAGTCAGGAATACATAAGTTCAAATCTGGCCTCAGACACTTACCGGCTGTGTGACTTGGGTAAGTTACTGAACCCTGTTTGCCTCGATTTCCTCATCTGTAAAATGAGCTGGAGTAGGAAATAGCAAAGAAGTCCAGTCTCTTTGCCAAGAAAATTCCAAATCCAATCACATAGAATCTGAAAAGACTGAAGGACAATAATAGTTAGATGGTTCAGTGGATAGAGGGCTGAGCCTGGAGCCAAGAGGACTCATCTTCTTGAATTCAAATCTGGTCTCAGACAAAAAAGGAGACAATTATATTAAAAGTCTTAACATTTTGTCTTCAGAGTCTACCAGCTCTCTAAAAAGTTATCCTTACCTGCATGTGGGCAAGAGGCATGGAGGAAGGTCAGACTAGCACTGGGGTAGCATGGGAAGGTCAGAAGGGCTCCTGTGACTCCCTTTCACCTTCGAACAAAGCCATTTGTTGTTTTTATTTCAAGTTAGCTTAGTCTATAACCCCGATGGTGAACCTACAACACGGGTATCAGCACTGACACATGTAGCCATTTTCAATGACATGCAGCCACATACAGAGAAGTTTGGGGCCACATGCCAAGGATGAAACATTTGCCATAGTATAGTGTAGACACTCTGTGTTGGAGGTCTGTAGGCCAAAACCACAGAACTCTGTCACAGAGCATCTAGTTCTGGGACTTCTGGGCCATTAGAGGACTTCTGACCTCATATCTGGACAGTGGAGCAGGGAGTAGTGGAATGCCAGAGGACGCATCTCCGGGGGCCCTGTGATCGCCATTGCCAGCAACCACATAACTACAGCAACCATCATCCAATCTACTGTTCTGGGGTGTCGTGGATTTCTAATTGGCCATCATTACTGAGATAAGATAGGGGGAGGCGAGGGCCGGAGCTATGGGTGCTGTTTCCTACCATTAGAAATAGCAGCAGCCATATTAATTTACATAAGGAACGCCATCTTGCAGCATAGTGTAGACTCCATTTCACCACAATTACTGTTGTGCATCCTTATTTACCCCTATTTCTGCTTACTAATCCTGCCCTTTCCTAAAAGACAAGATGTGCCATCTTGTGGTCAGTTTGACTAGTTAACCCCTAATTGCCTGCAGGGCTAACAGGTTATCTATAATTCTATCTTCTGTCACTACCTCCCTGATGGAGAACCCAAAAAAATTAAAAAAAAACCAAAGTTAAGTAAATGATGTGGTAGTAGCACTTTCAAGAGACATGGACCGAGATATATGGCATTATAGAACAAAATGGCAGATCATTTTGCATTCTATGTACTGAAATGGTAGTAAGCAGAATGTGGAATATAAATAGACATTTTAAAACTAATCATTCCCAGCTCTTGCATAAAAAGTGAGGATGAAAGGAAGGAATACATTTCCAGGCAGCTACGCCTTTATAAGAGCCAATCTAATTCCATCCTTAAATTTGTAAAAGGCTCTACAAATTTAACATCTGCAAGTTTGAGCATTGCTCACTCCATAGCACAGCATGGAAAAGCACTCAGTGAGGGAGAATTTATTAAAGAAACTCTCCTAAGATGCGGACCAATTCTATTTTGCGATGTACAGAATAAAGATGCAATTATTAAGAGAATATCTGAGTTACCACTCAATAGAAATATCATAAAAGACCAAATAATGAGGCACAAACATACATCAATTAAAGAGAGACATAAGTAATTGTTAATATTTTTCAATCTCTCTTGATGAAACTACTGATGTCACATCACATGCTCAGTTGGCCATTATTGGTCGAAATTCTGATGGTCTCACAATGAGAAAAAAATTGATAAAGTTAGTATCAGTGCCAACGAGTACATCAGGAAGTGAAATATGTAAGGTTGTTATACAAACATTCCATGACCTAAGCATTGATATTTCTAAAGTTTTGTCAGTGACGACAGATGGGGCACCAAACATGGTGAGGAGAAAAGTTGGATTTGTCCAATTGTTTACGGAAGCTATTGGACATCCGATTGTGCCTTTTCGTTGTATTATCCATCAGGAGGCTTTATGTGCCAAGGCAGGATTCACCAACTTAAACGACTTAATGTCAGTTGTTACAAAAATAGTTAATTTAATAGCTGCTCACCCCCATCACAAGTGAGAATTTTCTGCACTTTTACTGGAGGTTGATTCCACCTACATTGGACTGCTGATGGACAATGATGTAAGATGGCTGAGCCGAGGCAAAGTTCTTGAGTGCTTTGTGAAGTGCTTTGAATAAATTAAGTTATTTCTTGAGGATAAGGATCTGGGAAACTTTCCTCAGCTTAATGATAAGTGGGTCAACACCCTGATATTTTTACAGAACTCTCTGTTCACATTAGTGAACTGAACTTAAAGTTACAAGGTTTTGACAAAAGTATTAATGTTATGTTTGGATGCATAAAAGCTTTTGAAAGTAAACTTAAAATTTTCAAGCGAGATATAGAAACTAAAAATTATAAGTATTTTCCTTGAGTAAAAAAGTATTTTGAGAAGGCCAGTGCAGCTGTACAAAATGAAATGGAACCCTTGAATATAAAGTACCAGCATGTTTTAGACTCATTACTTGACCAGTTCAGTGATAGATTTAATCAATTTAGAAGCCTAGAACAGACCATGAAAATAATTAAGTATCCTGATGTAGTAGTCTACAGTAGTTTGGAATTAAATGGTTTCCAATGGATGCAAATTGATGATTTGGAGATGCAACTTGCAGAATTTCAAGACAGCATCTGGACTCAGCTGTTTGTCAACTTGAGGTCAAAGCTTGAGAATCTGGAGAGGTGCCGCTTGGAGAATCAAGAGGACTGCCACTACAAACAGGAAATTTGGAATGCCTAGAACCAATTACCAGAGACTTTTTGTACTCTGAAAAATATAGTAATGGCTTTACTCACAATTTTTCCCTCTATGTACTTTTGTGAGACCTTATTCTCAGCATTAAATAATATCAAAACCAACAAAACAAACAGATTCACAGATGAAGTTAGTAACACTTGCTTGGGCTTGAAGTGTACGAAATACCAACATTCAATTGAAGATTTAGCAGCTAAATGAATTTTCATTAGCCAATGAAATTCAGCAACAAAAAAGTCACTAATAGGCAGGTTAGGTAAAGAATTCCCCCTCCCCCTCACTTATCTTTGTTCATGGCACCCCACACAAGTTAAATAATATCAAGACCAACATAAGAAACCAACTGACAGAGGAACAAAGAAGTCACTAAGCAGTTAAGTTAAATAATTCATTTTTGGTTTATTAAATACAGTTATATATTAAAATTATACATTTTTGTTATTTAAACTATAAATATCATGAAATTATGGATTTTTCTCAAATTGACATGCCACCCAAGTTACGCTCATTTTTTTGAAGGATTTTGACACACCAAGCTCAAAAGGTTGCCCATCACTGGTCTATAAGCTTATTTATTATTATATTTTTCTTTCTTTTATTTTCAATTTAGAACTTTATTTGCCTGTCACAAAACTATATTAACTAACAGAAATGCTACATGGTGTGCTTATTTTATTTAAAGCATGTAAACAGAAAAGAGAGAAAATTCCCAGTATTGGAAAGAAGAAATATTTGGTTAAGACACATGGATAACTGGACCTGGGGGTGGAATCATTAGCAAAGTGGAGGGGCAGGTTCTGAGCAAGTTAAAATCCAGATATCCCAAGTTTAAAAGTTATCAATAGCTACAAACTGTGAATGAACAAAATGTAGGTATTCATTTTCCTTCTTTCTCCTTTTTTTCCCCTGGTGGCAGACTTTGGACTCCCTGGGATTGAAAAAATAGCCAAATATAGGGTTTTACTGAAATCAGCTCTAACCAGCTTGCATAGCCAATAGTTAAATTTTCAAGTAGAACATTTACACCAAAGAAATTGGCAAATCCTACAAATCAGGATTTTATTTATTTTCCTGTTGATTTTTAGACTTAAGAATGTGATAGAGAAAATGTTAATGAAACAAACTAAACGTAAAAGAAAATGTTAATGATACAGACTAAACTTAAAAGTTGATCTTAAGTACAATTTTTTTTCAATCAGCCAGCTGGTAGACATTCAGCTGTGCACCCCCATCAGTATTCTGATATCACATAGCATTTTTTAACTTCTCTCTTGCACTTATCATATAACCTTAATTATTAGGAGTATACACAATATATTTCCTTGTTTTTCTGTGAGCTCCCTGAAGATAGAGACTTTGTCTGATCTAAAATCTCCTTGAGCATTTAGCACAATTATTAGCATCCTATTGGAAATTGAGGGGCTCTCCATCAATCAGGGAATGACTGGACAAATTGTGCTGTATGATAGTGATGGAATATTATTGTGCTATAAGAAAAATCTTAGAAAGACTTACATGAACTAGTGCAGAGTGAAGTGAGCAGAACCAGAACATTGTACCCAGTGACAGCAATATATCTTGATTTCTTGATTCTTAATGATCTAGTTATTCTCAGCAAGGCAGTGATCCAAGACAATCCCAGAGACTCATAATGAAAAATGCCATCTGCCCTCTGACAAGTCTGAATGCAAACTGAAATATACCATATTTCATTTTCTTCTGTTTTTTTTTAATTTGAGATCTCTTGCACAAAATGACTAACTAATATGTGGAAATGTTTTGCACAATTTCACATATAAAATCTATTATCAGATTGTATACCATCTGGAGGGGGAAGGGTAGAAGGAGGAGTGAGAAAGAGAGGATCAGACAGAGAGAAATTGGAACTCAAAACTTAAAGAAAAACAAATGTTAAAAATTGTTTTTACATGTATTTGGAGAAAAAAATGATTAACATTCTAAAAGCCCTAAATTAATATTGGTGCTATCACCATGAAGGGCTGTGCTACTCCTTTTCAGGATGTAGAGAAAAGTAGAAATTTGATTTCTATTCCAAAGCAGACAAAGGATTCTTGTAGACAACATGGTAAAGGCTATAGACCAAGGATGCAGACAGGCTAAGATCTGGAAAACTTGAGAAAGAAAAAAAATGCGAAAGAGAGGGCAGGTGTGGGTGTGTGTGCTCTCTCTCTCTCTCTCTCTCTCTTTTTTTTTTTTAATTTTAATTCTTTTCCAGATTACATATTGATTTTTAATCACAATTTTTAATTGTCAGCTTCTGACATTTTGCGATCCATGTTCTCTTTCACCTTCCCAGCCCTCTCTTCTCCCCAAGAAGGCAAATAGCATGATGTAGGTCATACATGTATTATCAGATAATACATGTTTTCATGTTTTCCATGTTGTGAAACATGACAATATTGCTTAAGGCTCCTCCCTTGGTAATCCACTGTTCCCCTGCCACCAATTATTACTTTAGAGCTGACTCCCACATCTACAGCCCCCAGATCTAATCTCCTGAGCTCCAGTTCTCCGTCACCAACTTTGGGCTGGAAATCCCTCCCTCGATTTCCCATGGGCATTTCAAAATCAACATGCCTGAAACAAAAGTGTTTTTTTTTTCCTGAGTCTACCTCTCTCCTAACTTTTCTGTTTCTGTCAAGGGTGTCACTATCCTTCCATTCACCCACTTTATAACACCAGAATTATCCTTAACTCTTCAACCTCTCTCACATCTATATTTAGTCAATTACAAGTATCACAAGAAAATGTTCATTTCTTGTCATTTCTTTTTATTATTTAGGGTGGAGCAGCTAGGTCATACAACTGATAAAGCACTAGGTCTGGAGTTAATAAGTTCAAATACAGTCTCAGATACTTACTAGCTATATGACCCTGGGTAAATCACTTTCTTCTGTTTGCCTCAGTTCCTCATCTATAAAATGAGCTAGAAAAGGAAATGGCAAACCACTCTAGTATTTTTGCCAAGAAAATCCCCAAAGAGAGTTATAAAGAGTGAGACATGACTGCAAATGACTAAACAGCAACAAATTCTTTAGACTTCAGTTATTTTTTCTGGTTATGAGGTTATTTGGCTAGCTGAAACCTATCTCATGGGATGTTACATTTTGGGGATAAAAAAGGCAGGGTTGAAAAAAAGAATTAAGGCTTCCCAAAGTAATTTAATTTGCTTTATTTGTGGAAGATTCTCAATTGACTCCAACCCCGTGGTTATCTTTATGACATGTAGTTCTCTCCCCTCAAAAAGCCCATCATAAACTCTAAATCTTGCAAACTGAACTTTTCATATGCAACTAGGTTTAGTTTACCTAAAGATTCTAAAACTCAGTCTATTTAATGTTCATGGTCTGAGGATGTATGAGGTTGCCGTATGATCAAAAACTTTTTGTCTCTCTGATATAATTGGAAACTATAAAAGTTTTGTTAGAACATTAATCAAATGGGGGCAGCTAGGTGGCTGCTCAATGGACTGAGAGCCAGGCTGAGAGACAGGAGGCCCTGGGTTCCAATCTAGTCTTGGACACTTTCTAGCCCTGTGACCCTGGGCAAGTCACTTAACCCCCACTGCCTAGCCCTTACCCCTCTTCTGCCTTGGAACCAATAAACAGTATTAATCCTAAGCCAGAAGGTAGGGTTTGGGGGAGGCGGGGGAACCACTAATCAGATCATATTTTTCTGAGCTCTGAACCTGTGCTTAAGCATAATAAAATCTAGATTTTAACTTTGGGATCTCTGCATTGTGCTAGGGTCATTTGGCAGTAATTACCTATCTCAGGAGCTTACTGGGAATATTTTTCCCATAATACAAGTTTGGTCCTTTCTGACTGTACAGTATCAGGGATAGCAAAGAGTACTGGAGTCAGGAAGACCTGAGTTCAAATTTTACTTCACATCCTTATAGCTGTAAGCAGTCACTAAGAAGAGACAATTCTCTTCATCTGTCTTGACTTCAATCTCCTTATCTGTAAAATGGAGCCTCTCAGAGAGACAACATGTATAAAGTGCTTTGTAATCCTAAAAACTAGCTATTATTTTAGTTGTTCAAATGATCTGTTTAATAGAAAGCAAACCCTTTAAGGGCAGGGACAAGTTTGTTTGTTTGCTTTTTCTTTTTTTTTAACTCTTACTTTCTATCTTAGAATCAACACTGTGTTTTGGTTCTATAGCAGAAGACTGTTGAGGACTAGACAATGCGGGTTAGTGAACTATCCAGGATCACACAGCTAGGAAGTGTCTGAGGGCAAATTTGAACTCAGGACCTCTTGTCTCCAGTTTTGCTTGCTTTTAATGTACCTTACAAAAAATAAATTTAAAATAAATTTAAAAGATGATAATAATGTACCTTACAGGGAAGAACTGCCTGACTTTCAGTCCTTAAGCCAAGCCTGACCATGTTACTCCTCTGCTCTAGAATCTTTAGGGGATGTCAAGTTCTTTAAAAGGCTCCATAATCCATCTGCCTCTCTTTATAGCCAAAGGACCAGAAGCTGAAGGAAGTCAAGTGACTTGCTCAGTCAGTCCTCTACAGCTTTGTAGACAATCTTTCAGAGTTATTAAGTGACTTATCCAAGGTCTCAAGGATAGTGGTGCATCAGAATGAAACCAAAAGCTCTAACTGCAGAGGCTCTTTTTTCCTGTATCTCTCAGCTCTTGAAGCACAGCTCCACATCCATAAGGTGGTCAAGTGACTTGTCATTCAAAGCCCCAGGGTCACCGAATCGATATGTAGCAGAGGGAGAACTTGAACCAAAGTCTCTGATGCCAAAGCCAGTTCTTTATCCACTATACCGTCATCATCACCACCACTACCACCATCATCGCTATCATCATCACCACCACCAAGAGCAAGGGGGCATCGAGGTAGCTCAGTGGATTGAGAGTTAGACCTAGATACGGGAGGTCCTAGATTCAAATCTGGCCTCAGATACTTCCTAGCTGTGTGACCCTGGGCAAGTCATTGCTAACCCCCATTGCCTAGCCCTTATCACTCTTCTGTCTTGGAACCAACACACAGTATTGATTCTAAGATGGGAGGTGAGGGTTAAAAAAAAAAGAATGTAGAAGAGTAACTTGCTCTTGGACTAACTATCCAAACTTCATTTTAAAAAATAGTGATAGTAACAATAATAATAATAGCTAACATTTATGTAGAACCTACTATGCACTATGTAAGATAGCTAGATCACTCAATGAATAGAGTGCTAGAACTGGAATCAGGAAAATCTGAGTTCAAATCCAGCCTGATACTTACTAACTGTGTGACCTTGGGCAAGTCACTTACCCTGTTTTCCTTAATCTACGAGAGAAGAAAATGGAAAACCACTCCAGTATCTTTGCCAAGAAAACCCATCCAGGGTCAGGAAGAGTTAGACACAACTGCACATCAATAATATGCATCAGACACCAGGCACTGTGCTTAGGTGCAATTACCATATGATGTCATTTGATCCCACAATAACCCTGGGAGGTAGGTTCTATTATTATCCTCATTTTACAGATGAAGAACCTGAAGCAAACAGAGATTAAACAATTTGCTCAGCATCACAGAGCTACAAATTTCTAAGATTAAATCAAAACTTGGGTCTTCCTGCCCCCAGGTACAGAATACTATCCATTTCACCACTCCCTTACCTATAACAATATCAATAGCTATATAATAAAATAACAGTAACAATAATTATAGAAACCACAATAGAATTGGATTTTTATCTAATTCATCAACATTTAATTTGCAAAACTTTTAACATACATTTCATTGGAGCATGTGAATATATTTCTATATATACTTCTTTTTATATAATAAAGTCATTCCTGGGAGTTTGATAGATGGGATTTTTTCATGATTGAGGTCTTCGAAAAATACAAATACAGGGGGCAGCTGGGTAGCTCAGTGGATTGAGAGCCAGGCCCAGATATTGGAAGTCCTGGGTTCAAATCTGACCTCAGACAAGCTGTGTGATGCTGGGCAAATTACTTAACCCCCGTTGCCTACCCTTACTGCTCTCTGCCTTGGAACCAATACACAGTATTGATTCCAAGATGGAAGGTGAGGGTTTTAAAAAAATACAAATACTCACCTAGAAGTATACATCAAAGTTGTATCTTAAGCAAACAGTAAAGATAGGCAATGATCAAGCCGTGAAAATGAAGAGGAATAAGAGAGCGAATTAGCCTGCATTTGGGAAATTCCATATAATTGTGAAGTTCCTGTTATGGGTACAGTATTAGTGCTGAGGATACAAATGAAAAACCTGTCTTTGTCTTCAAAGAACTTACATTTGACTTTGGGGATAAAACATTTACAATGTAATTGATACTCAGGTGAAGCCCCCTTTTCATTGTCAAATTATTCCCCAGAGTTCAAGGGGATCATCATTTGGAAGACCAGGAAACTGGTTAGAGTGTGGAACATGGAGTCAAGAAGCCCTGAGCTCAAATTTGGTCTCAGAAGCTTAGTAGCCACATGATCTAAGTCACCTAGCCCCTGTCTGCCTCCATTTCCTTAACTGTAAAAAGAAGATAGTAATAGCACCTCCTTCCCATAGGCATCATGGGAATCAAGTGAGATTTTATGTGTGTAAATGTGTTTATTATATATAAAGCACTCTATATATGTGAGCTATTATTTTTTAATTAAAACAATTTTAATTTATTTATTTAGAATTTTTTCCCATGGTTCCATGATTCATGTTGTTTCCCTCCCCTCTTCCCTCCTCCCTCCAGGAGCTGACAAAAATGCTAGCTATTATTATTATTAACACCAACAACAACCCCTCCACGAGGGCATCTAGCAAATACCAATTCTCAAGATGAGAGGGTAGAGAGACAGGAGAGATGTATATAGTGCTTTAAAATTTACAAAGTTCTTCAAAATTGCTTCCTCCTCACCAACAAGGTGTGGGGGAAATACAAGGAGCTACATACAATGTGCCAGGCACTGTCCTAGGTGCTGAGCATTCAAGAGCAAAGAAGGAAAGAATCCCAGCTTGCAATGAGCTTAACATTTTAATGGGAACAATAACAAGTACATATAAATAATTATGCAGCTCTGTAAATATAAAGTGAATAAATACAAACATAAAAAGGTGTTAAATACAAAGTAGTCTGAGAAGAAGGGCATAAGCTTTGGGAGACTATTGGGAGAGGCTTACTGCATAATATGATGCTTAAGCCTTGTTTTAAAGGAAGAAAGGAACTTTATGAGTCAGAAGTAGAAGTTTGAAATAAAAGCTTTCTCCTTGTGAGTGTTCACACCTAGTATGGGCTTTGGCCAAGACCTGCCTAAACCGTGGAAGTCATCTAAGAACATAACTAGGAGGCAGAACAGGTAGATGGCTCAGTGATAAAGAGCCAGGCCTGCAAACAGGAGGTCCTGGGATCAATTCTAGCCTCAGATACTTCCTAGTTGTGTGACCCTCTGTGTAGGTGTGTTTGTTATATATAAAGCACTCTATAAAAAATATTATTTTTTTAGTTAAAAAAAATTTAATTAATTTATTTATTTAGGGCAAGTCACTTAACTCCCATTACGTAGCCCTTTCTGTTTTTCTGCATTGGAATCAATATTTAGTGTTGATTCTAAGATGGAAGGTAAGGGTTTACTCTTTTTATTATTTTAATATAGCAAAGAGGTTGTGGGGGTGGGGGGAAGTCTACAATAAAGAAGTAAAAAAAATAATTTTATAAAATAAACTGAATAGAGGAGTCCAGATACATTTAGTCTCAAGCCTCAGAAAGAAGCCTATTTTGACCACTGCTCTCTTCATTCCCTCTCTGGCTAATGCAGCATCCATTTTTTAGAGATAAAAGCAACTATACTGAGGTGTGTATTGTCATAAAAATCCAAGATTTAAAATTTTGTTCAAGAAAAAATTTCAGGGAAAGAAGCTTGCTACCTCCTTAAATTCAGAGAATGAACTGTTTCCAGAAAGATGCCTGAAAAACCTACACTGCATTAATAAGATCCCCAATGAACCTTGCCGAGAGACCCTTTCTGGTTTGACTTGCAATTATTGAAAAGGATAGAAATAGGAAATAGAAATAGAAACTGAAGGAGAAGGGGTGAGAGGAGACTCTTAGGAATGGGAACCCCAAAGGTTCCCACCTGAGTGACAGACCCCATAGAAATAGAGAAGAGGGCACTCCAAAATCCCTCTGCCCTTCACCCCTTTCCCCAATCCCTATGTTGATATTAATAAAAGACATTCATTAGTCAGATAGTGTTCCAGAGTGCCTGAGATGAGGGGGAGGGGAATCAATGCTTGGTCAGGCTGCCTCCATCTTGAAGCCAGACCACCCGCTGTGAAGTTGGCTGACCTTGGGGGAGGCTTGCGTGAACCCTGCCCTCATCAGAATCAGATTGGGGTCCCCCATACCTCATCTTATAGGGAAGCCACATCCCCAACTCCTGTGGGGCAGCATAACCATCCAGGTCACCCAGTTTCAGGGTGACACCCCCTCGAAGTCTCACAGTGTATATTTGGCAGGAGGGGAGAGCTAGAAGAGAGTCTCACCCATCATAAACTCTATCTCCCTTCTTCATAACAGTTGGTGGCTAGCTCTCTTTATTCTTATATCTCCCTCCCTAGTGCTTCTTCCTTCCCCACCAGTCCTTTTGTTACCCTTCTACCTCTCTATATGGCATGAATGAATTCTCTGCCCCAATGGATCTGATTATTCTTCCCTTTTAAGTTAATTTCAATGCACTTAAATATTAAGTATTTCCTCTCTCCGACTTTTTTACCCTTCCAGTGTACTGATCTTCTCCCCTGTTTGCCCCATGCGCTTCTTTATGGAATATAAATTTACTCAATTTTGTCTGTTTTCCCATTTTTCTTAATATTATCTCCTTTTTTCCCTCTAGTTTTATATATATTTATACATACATACATATACATATATATATATACATATACATATATATATACACACATATATAGCCTGACATTTCATGCTATACAGTTTGTCACCATTCCCTCTAAGTAAACTTCTTCTAGTTACCCTGTTGATAATAACAATTTTTAATATTTACCAATATCTTCTTTTCTTCTAGGGATATAAATTGATTGAACTTATTGGGTCCCTTAAAGAAAAGGTGTCACTCCCCCCCCCCCCCCCGGTTTTTTAATTACCTTATGGTGATTCTCTTGAGTTCTGTGTTTGGGCAGCAAACTCTCTGTTTAAGTCCAGTTTTTTCTTTATGAATGCTTGAAAGTCTTCAATTTTATTGAATGACCATACTTTCACCTGCAATAATATAGTCAGTTTTGCTGGATAGTTGATTCTTGGTTGTAGACCCAGTTCTCTTGCTTTCCAGAATATTGTATTCCATGCCTTCCGGTCCTTCAATGTAGATGCAGCCAGATCCTGTGTTATCCTAACTGTGGTTCCTGGTAGCTGAATGACTTCTTCTTAGCAGCTTGTAATATTATTTCCTTGGTCTGGTAGTTTTTTAATTTGGCTACAATATTCCTGGAAGTTGTCAGTTATGGATTAAATGTAGGAGGTGATCTGTGGATTCTTTCAATTTCCACTTTTCCCTCTTGTTCAACAATGTCAGGGCAATTTTCTTTAATAATTTCCTGTAGGATCATTTCCAAATTTTTTCTTTTATCATGATGTACTGGTAAACCAATCATTCTCAAATTGTCTCTTCAAGATCTGTTCTCCAGATCTTTGGTTGTATCAATGAAGTGTTTCATATTCTCCTCAAATTTTTTATTTTTTATTTTGTTTTATATATTCTTTCTGCCTTGTGAAGTCATTTGCTTCTAGTTGTTAAGTTCTATTTTTCAAAGACTGAATTTCATCTCTGGCTTTTTGGTCATCCTTCTCCTTCTGGTCTGATTTTCCTTGTAGATCATCTTTTGCCTTCTTTGCTTCATTTTTGAACTGGTCAATTTTAGCTTTTAGGACTTTATTTTCTTGTTTTAGTTCATGTATTTCCTTTTTCAAATTGTCTTCAGCCTCTCTTGATTGTTTTCTGAGTTCCTGAAGTTCTTGAGTTAATTGAATTTTGAGATCTTCTAAAGCCTGTGTCCAATTCACTGGCACTTCCTCCTCTTCTTCTATTTCATTTGCTCTCTTTTCGCTTCCTGGAAAGAAGCTGTCAATTGTAATTTCTTTTCTCTTTTTCTGTTGTTTACTCATATTTTTTTTTCCTTTTCTGTTCTGCTAGTTTAATCAGATGGATTTAATGAGCTTTGATGAAAGATCTTCCCCCAGCTGGCAATGGAGGTTTGTAGTTACATTCTCTGCAGTCTATGGCAGAGGGGTATTGGAGTTTCCCTGCCCTCTGAAGACTTCTTGTCTGTCCAATTGATGGGATTAAGCCTGGATTAGTCTGTATTGCTTAATGTGTCCTGAGGCTGAGAGAGAGAGAGAGAGAAAGTGTTCTATCTATCAAGTCATGCTGATTTTCTAGGATGGATGAGTGTGATAGGCAATTGCTCCAGTTTTGTAAGTATTTTCTCCTGTCCCCAGGGTAGGGTGTCAATGCCATCCCACACTGATTAGGAAGAGTGATCACAGGACTATACCGAAGGAACAACCTAGCCAAGGGATCACTTTTCTTCTGCTACAGTTCAGAGATGAGTTCAGGCAACCATTTAGTTCTGCCACTGATTTTTTCTATGATTTGAGCAAGTAATTTCACCTCTGTGGACCTAAAGTTTCCTTATTTGTAAATAAAGTTTTCTTCCAGACTAAAACAACTGCTAAGTGTGTTGCAAAAGTTGCGAAAGTCAGGAACAAGGCTGAGAAAGGCATATGACTGGTTTGGATACTTTCTTAAAATGGTGGTTCCAGAAGGATTATCAAAGGAGGAAGCTAAAGGTGCTGTAGAATCTTCCAAGGTTAGGAGACTGTTTGGTCATGATAGAGTAGTCTCTGGACAGTCAGGAGAACTGGGAGAGTATCCAAGGAATAGCTGGCTTGGGTATTTCCCTGAAATTGAGGTTTTGAGAGTAACTCACCAATCAGAAAAAGGGGCCCAAAGGGCAGAAGGATACTCCAGGGTGAGAAAGCTACTTGGTCTTGGTAGAGAAGGTATGGACAATCAGAAACAGAGCTGGAAGAAGAATGTAAAATGAGATCTTTGGAATCACTGACCTCTTCAGCTCTAAATATGAACCTATGGTTCTATAATCCTACTGAAGCGTCCTTCTGAAGTCAATCCCAAATTGGGCCCTAAAATTCCCAGGTTGATTAAGAAAGCCTTCGGGAAGCCAGGATAATGCTGAGGGACTGGGGTTTCTAATACTATTGCCCAGAAGTCCCCACTGGTGTGCTTCCCTATTCAATCAACCAACAGACCTCAATTAGCTTTTTAGCGGTGGTCATTTTTACTAAGGTGGTAAAACATCCCCCTTCCCAAAGTCTAGGGTACAACTCTACCATGAGTACATTCAAGTTCATGGGATTTGGGGTTTGAAATATAGAGAACATGTGAGGTCATAAGGTAACTTCTGATTACTGGGAGGCCTTTCCTGAACTCCTAGCTGCTATCCTTCTCTTGTGGACACAAGGTCACATTCCTTGAAGCTCCTTCTTCTATCAGGTAGCAATTTTTCTATATCCACTGGTCTTTGTGTTTATTTTTAGTGCATCTCACTCTCTGCTCCTGGTTTCCGATTGGTCAATCAATCAATTAATCAACACTTATTTAGTACCTACTATGTGGCAGAGCACTATATAAAACTCTGACTATACAAAAAGAGGCAAAAAAATAGTCCCTGCCCTCAAGGAGATTACAATCTAATGGAGGAGACAACATGCAAACAAATAAATATAAAACAAACTATATAAAGGATAAGTAGGAAATAATTAACTAAAGGAAAGCACTAGAATTAAGAGAGATTGAAGAAGATTTCCTGTAGAAGGTGGAATTTTAATTGGTACTTCAAATGAAGTATGGAATACTAAAAGTCATGCTGACCCACTATTCCCAGTCCTACCTATTAAGCATTGTTGGGGAAGGCTCAGTTGAGGGAGGCTTTGTTGGGGAAGGCATCTTTCAGGCTGCAACTTTTGTATTTCATGCTATTCAGTACCTGTGATGTTTGTACCTCTACCTGTTAAACATCATGTACCTTTTACCTTGGGAAGGAATGAAATGGCTTATCTCCTTTTACCAATGTAGATCTTTCTAAATTATCTTTACCTCATCATGAAAGTTACCAATAAAAGCTGACTCTATCTTGAGTCTCTTGCTGACCTCCAGGACTAACCTCCCTTCACTGTGTTTCTACCTACTTATTAATATTAATAATTATTTAATAATACTTTCTCATTTTAATAAACTCCTTTTCATTTTCTTTGTTCTGAGTTTTGCCTCATTAATCAAGGAAAAACCAAAACAAAGAATTTTCCTTTTAACAGAAGCCAGGGAGGTCAAGAGTTGAAGCAGAAAAGGGAGAGCACCCCAGACATGGGGGACATCCAGAGAAAATGCTCAGAGTTAAGAGATGGGGTATCTTGTCCACAGAAAATCAGTAAGGGAGTGTCACTATATTAAAGAATACATGTAGTGACCAGGAATAAGGTGGAAGAAGAATGGGAAGGTAGGATGGGACTAGGCTATGCTAGAGCATTTTTTATGAATCCAGTGGTATTTACTGAGTTGGAGAGAGGTGACAAGGTCAGACATATTTTAGGAAAATCACTTTAATGGCTGAATAGAGGAAGGAGAAGAGGCTTGAGGTAGGCAGACCCACCAGCAGCTATTGCAATAATCTAATTATTAGGTGATGAGGGTCTTCATCTGAGAGGTGGCAGTGTCAGAGGAAGGCAGGGGGCATCATTGTGAGATGGCACAAAAGTGAAAGTGATACACCTTTACAACAGTTTATATATTGTGATAATGAGATTAAATCTACTTTACCAATCTTTAGATTTAATCACCAAAGGTGAAAACATCTTCACTTAACTCACAAGTTGAGAAGTCTGTAACCCATGTGTGCTAGAGTGAGTAACAAATCAGAATTTACTGACTGCCTCCTGGGCAGTCCTGAGAAAAGCATGTGTTGTGATTAGACATGAAAACTAAGAGAAAGGCACATGAAGTGATGCAAAAGATGCCCCATTAAAAAGAGAATTCAGGGAGCTGAGGGCTCTCTTCTGGTTCTTGCTTGGATGTGGAGGACCTCTGGACCTGGGACCCTGAGACTGCTCTTAAATCTCTCTCTCAGAATTATACGAGGTGAGTGAAGAAGGCTGACTCCTTTAACCTCCCAGGAGATAGTAGCCTCTGGGAGGCTCCCTTGATTGGGAGAAACCCTTGTTAATTGACTTTTAAGCTCTAGCTGGGCCTCTGGAACCCTGCAGGAGTAAAGCCTAGACTTAAATACAAATCTCTTATTCCATCCTCTTTTGATCTCTCTCTACTTCCACTCTCTCCTATATTTTGTAATTAAACTTCCATAAAAGTCATTTTGACTTGAGGTTATTCTTAATTGGGAATTGATAATTACTCAATTCCCTGGTGACCTAACCTTTTAATATTCACCCAATCAAAACCCTCCCCCCCCCCTTACAATATGGATGGAAGGGGTAATGAGAAATAGAGAGGAATCCAGGATGACCTCTAGATTTTGGGGCCTGAAAATCTAGAAGCATAGTGTTATCTTCTACAATAATAGGGAAGTCAGGATGGGGCAAGGTTTAGGAGTGTCAATTGGGTTTTGGGGAACCCAATTTTGCCCCTGTCAACCCTAGGGAAGTCCCAAACTGACTCCTTTCATACTGAACAAAAGACCTTAAAGTACCTAATGATCTCATTTTAGTTGTGACTAGGAGATAGCTTTCAAATGTTAAGTACCTTTTTTGTCTGAGAAGTTTCTCCCATTGTATCAGAGATCCTTCCCAAGAAGACCAACACCTGTGCAGGTACCCCACTTTTTGCATCCAGTGTAGTAGACCACTCCTTGATACCCCCAGCCTCTGGCTATAGCCTCTATCCCAAACCTGCTTAAAATTTATCAGTATATGTTTGGTGTCCCAAGTTCCCCAAAACGCATATAAGATCCCTATGTTTTATTGTTTTTCAGAAAATCATCTTTGGTGGTGCATTCTTTCAGACACTGTTCTCAGAGTCCCAGAGCCTTTGGCTCTATGTGGTTTTAAGCTCTTGACTCTATATGGTGGTCTAATATTAAATGCTATCTCTTTCCTCATTAAAGATTGAGTTTTGCTGACTATTTTAGTAGTTCTGTGTTTTTCTAGGTTGACAGGGGGAAAGAGAATAAGATTTCCTGCAGGAAAGGTAGATTTGAGAGTCATCAGCATAGAGATGGTAATTAAATCCATGGCCATTGATGAGAACATTAAAGGTAGTAGTATGAAGGGAAAAGAGAAGAGGGTCTAGGACAGAATCCTGAAGGACACCTATGGATAGAGGGCACAATCTAGCAGACAGGCAAAAGAGACAGAGAAGGAGCAGTCAAGTAGGTAGGAGAAGAACCAGGAGAGAACATTGTCCCAAAAACCTAGAGAGAAGAGAATTCGAGGAGAGAATGATCAAGTGTCACAGGCTACAAAGAAGTCCAAGAGAAAGCACTAAGAAAAGGCCATTGGATTTGGCAACTAAGAGATCATTGGTGACCTGAGAGAGAGAAGTTTGGCAGAATGTTAAAGTCAGAAGCCAGACTGTATGGGGTTAAGAAGTGAGTAAGAAGGAAGAAAATGGAGGCACCTATTGTAGATGAGTTTTTTCAAGGATTTTTAGTTACAAAGGGCAAAAGAGATATAGGAGAATAGTTATCAGGGAAAGAAGGGTGAAGTGACTGTTTTGGGTTTTTTTCCAAAATAAGGGAGACATAGATATATTTGTTGATAATAGAAAATGAGACAGAGAATCTGAAAATATGTAAAAGAGTGGGGATAACAAAGGGGCAGTCTATTGGAGGAGCTAGGATAGAACGAGATCACTTGAAACAAGTAGGAGGGTCACCTTTGGTAAAGAGTAAGATCACTTCATTATGTGAGTCACGGATTAAGAAAGAGAGAGTAGCAGAAGGGACCTCTGTGATAGGAACTGAGGAAAAGGGGAGAAGAGAGTATTATTGGCAATTGGCCTCAATTTTTTCCATACAATATGAGGCTAGGTTCTCAGCTGACTGAGGGGATGTGAAGCTATGGGAAGTTTAAAGAGGGATGAAAAGATTCAGAAGGGCTACTGTGGAGAGTGGAAGAATGAGTTGATAAGAGAGATTGTCTAACAATAAGATTGTCTAACAGTGGTGATACCTCAATTTAGGTTATGTAACATAAATTTGTAGTAGACCCAGTCAGAATGGTCTCATGATTTTCTCTGTCTTTGGCTCAGCATCGCATGTGGAGGACCAAACTTGATAAATGGTGGGAGCAAGAACATGAATCATGTAACCATGGAAAAATCTTCTAAAAATAAACATTTTTTAAATAAAAAAAAATGGTGGGAGTAATCTAAAGACAGAAACTTAAGTGTAATCAGGGATATGATAAGGGGGCTAGAGATTCAAGAGAAGAGGATAGTGTAGAACTGAATTCATTCACCAAGGAGTCAAGATGGGCAGAAGAGGACAGGATGGCTAGTGTAAGGGAAATGGTCTCCAAGAGAACTAAGAGGCCAAGGGATTGGACATCATGGCATGTATGACGATTGGGTAAGGGAAGGCAGAGGAAGAATTGAAAAGGCAATAGATTATGGTCAGATAAGGAGATTTCAGAATCATTTTTTTAAAACTCTTACCTTTCACCTTAGAATCAATACTACACATTGGTTCCAAGGCAGAAGAGTGGTAAGGGTTAGGCAATGAGGGTTAAGTGTCTTGCCCAGGGTCACGTGGGTAGGAAGTGTCTGAAGCCAGACTTGAACCTAGAACTTCCCACCTCTAGGCCTGACTCTCAATCCACTGAGCCACCCAGCTGCCCAAGATTTCAGAATTCTTGAACACAGAGGAGGTCCATTTGTGGGTGATAGCATAATCAAGGGTGTGACTATCTTTGTGTATGGCTGAGGGGTTGATGAAATGGTCAGTGGAGGGAGGAAAGCAGAAAGGTATAACATTCACTCTGGACTTACTCTCTTCTACCCCACTTGCTGCCCTCAGGCATAAATTTAGGATTTGCCTCCTCATGGTGTTCCTAAGCTTGGACCCCTCCACCAATTCACCGCTTTGCCTTTGGACCATATGATTGCAAAACGACTGCTTGACTTATGCATCTGCCTCCTTAGTAGGTACTGCCACCACTGGCATCATTGTTGACTCAGTTGGTGGGATGGCTTTAATGGATCTTCTAGTCTCACCAATTGCCTGGGCACTCCCACCTCAAATAATCATTTACCCAAGATCAGGAAAGAAGAAACACAACAGAAGATGAGCTGTCATAAGTTCAAGGGCATATGGAGGCCAGGTGGCTTTACCTCGCAGCTATTAATGGTCCTCCTCACCCAGAAAACACCAGAGGAAAAAAAAAGGCAAGATCGGCTACTCTGAAACTTTTCTTTGCATATTCAGTTATAGCTCAGCCTCTCCTCCCTTAGCAGTTCTCCTGGTTCCTCTGTCAACTAGACGATCCTTTATCATTCCACAGTAATATCCGGTCACTCATGGCCAGAAGAAAGATTGCCAAGCCTCACATGGTCAGTCAAAAGTAGGCAGGGAAAGACTGTGTAGAGTCTAAAATGAGAGTTTTAGAACTGAGTGATCTAAACTACTCACACAGATCTAAAAGCAAGCTCACCCTGAGTTTCCATACACTTGCCTGCTATTTTTGAGTGGAAGAAGAGTGCTTCAAGGGGCTATCCCATATATTCAGGGTTCTTAGTGAAATACAACACCGACCCACTTTCAGACAAGACTGGCTGTCTGACATATGAATTGCTTTAAATACTTCTATGAATTAACTCTAATGAGTTGATAGGAAAGGTCAATAGTCTTAGCTCCTCTGTGGCTAGCTGAATTCTCTACTGTCCTTGATTCCATACATCCTGAAGCCTTACTTCGGTGGAGTGGGAGAAATAGTGATAGACCCAAAATCAGGAAGACTGTTTCAAATCCTCCTTCTGACACTTTCCTCTGGGTGTGAGACCAGGGTCAAGTTACTTAATCTCAGCCTTGGTTTCCTCATTTGTAAAATGGAGGCCATGGTTGTAACTAATTAATTGGGTCGTTATACAGATCCATATTAATCAAGTTGTATTTGATTACTAAGCAAAATGATTATTTGTCAGTTCATAAAATAAAATGATAGAATTTATTGAGCTGGATGGTCTTATAGATTATGTAGTCCCATCTCCTAATTTCACAGGTAGAGTAGGTGAGGGACAGAGAGGAATGACCATTGTTAGCTGGTTAACTAATATTTATTAAGTGCCTACAATGAGCCCTAAAATCCTTCTGAAAGGCCAGCTGGGTGGCTCAGTGGATAGAGAACCTCACCTAGAGGCAGAAGGTCCTGAGTTCAAATTCTGCTTCAGAAGTAGTCTAGCTGTGCGACCCTGGGGAAGTCACTGAACCCCCATTGCCTCGTCCTTAATACTCTTCTGCTTCGGAACCAATACACGACATCGATTCTAAGACAAAGGATTTTTAAAAAGAAGAAAAGGTAAGTGGCTGGTCTTGACCAAGTCCCATCTGCTTCTCTAGCCCTAACCTACAACTTCTCCGTTCCTCTCTCTCTTCAAGAAAGAATCTGGAGGAGTTGGCGCCCTCCAGCTATAAATAAAGCCCTTCTCCAGGCTGAGCCTCAGTCTCTCTAGCAGAATAAAGGAGCCAGAGTTGGAGGAGTTGACATCAACCTGGCTCTGGGGACCTAAAGGACTCTCTCCCGCCCAGCGCTACACGTAGCTACAGCCGCTGCGCTGTCGCTCCTCCGGCCGCTAGGGGACGGAGGGAGTAAACTAGAGCAGAGACGCTCGAAGCGGCGGCCGCTCACAGCGGCGCCCGCCGTCAGGTCGTACGTCATTACGTTTTACGTCGTAGTCATCACGTCGGCCCGTGGGCGCGGGGCGGAGCACGCCAGGCGGGCCTGTGCGCAGCGGCGGCGGTGGCGGCGGTAGTAGCGGCGGGAGCCAGTGGCGGCGGCGGCGGCGGCGGCGGGAGCGGCGCCCGAGTCCGGCGCGCACCCACCATCATGCCGACGGTGGCGGAGCTTTACCGTAACTACGGCATTCTGGCCGACGCCACGGAGCAAGTGGGACAGGTGAGTGGTCCCGGCTCGGCCGCGGTGGCCTCTTGACTCCGAACCCCGCCTCGGCCTCGGCCTCGGCCTTACCCAGGCTCCCTTGCGCGAGTTCCCTTTCGCGGGTTTCCTTTCGCCGGACATCAGTTTCTCCGTCTTTAAAGTCCCCCCGAATCTCGGGTAAGGCCTAGGTTTCCCCGGGTGTAAAACGCGGCCGATGCCCAGCAGAGGCCTCGCTGTTTCCCTTCTTATCCCGCACTCCTCCTGTTCTCTCCTGGGTCTCAGTCTCTGCGCCTGTCATACAGGGCTAGGCTGCGCAGCTAAGCCCCGTCTTGGGGCTCGATAGTCTCTTCCTTCCCATTCCCAGACTCGGGCTAGGGCGAGCTCGTCTCTTTGTGTAAGAGGCCACTCAGACCATGCTTTGGTTTCCCCCTCCTGTAAAAAACAGAAAATGACTTCCGGAGCCCTTTCCAGCTCTGGCGCTGATTAATAGATCCATCGATCGCTCTCCTCCAGTGACCTTGTTCCCAGCTCGGGCTGTCCGTCTGGACGAGGTTTTACGGAGCGAACGTCAGTGCTGTGGGGCCAGGAACACCGTCCCTATCCCGCAGAGCCCAGGTCAGTGCCTGGAAACACTAATAAACGAGGTCTCGATGGCTGATTCACCCAGGATTCGATACCTCTGGCATGGGAGGTGCCATCCGGCCAGGCTGTATAAAGGGGGGGGCAGGCGGCAGGCGGCGGGCCCGACTCTGGGGTAACTCAGCCTTCCCTTCCTCTCCCTGCAACTTCTTTTCTTAAACCCTTCTCTTCTGTTTTAGAATCGATACTAAATATCAGTTCCAGGGCGGAAGGGCAGCAAGGGCTAGGCACGGGAGGTTAAGTGGCTTCCCTAAGGTCACAGAACTAGGAAGTAGCTGAGGCCACATTTCCCTCCTTGTAGATCTGGCTCCCACCCCGTCTGTTCTCTTTGGCTGATGGATAAACATAACTTGCTGGCCCCCATCCTCTTCTGCCTTTTCTTACGCAAGAGGGTATAGGAACTCGCGTCTTAGCTAAATTTGATTTCTCTGCCAGGACTTAAATTTCATAACAAATGATGCTGATTCTTAAAAAATTATTTGCATTTAGAAAGTACAGTCGTCTACAGACACAACTTTGTAAGACAACAATAGCTTGTTTCATTATTTACCCTTATTTGATAAATCAGTCTTCAGCACAAATCTACTCTAGAAGATATCTACATAGAGACTTTTCCCCCCTTACCTAAAAGACCTAAGATCTTTCTTCTTATGATAGGAAGTTTTGGGGCCTGTATCTTAACTAAAAAATGTGTTTCTTTGCCAGGCTTTAATATTGTTATGCATACATTAGTTGCCTAATAAACGATATTTTAAAAATTATTACTCATTAAGAAACTACAGTAATTTTCATAGTCCTGGTGCAGTTTTTTCCATCTCAGGACACACATAATTCAAGATGGAAGTTCTTTCCTCAAGAGAGAATTTTTTTTTCCTTTATAACTATTTCAGGTTTATTTTGGTAAACCCTAAAATGAGGATATGCCTGTTTGAGGTTTAAAACTTTATTTTCCCTCTTCCAAATTAATTCTCTTTGTCATCAGTTAGCTAATAAGTATTTCTTGAGCTCTTGCTGTTTGCCTCAAGCCCTGTGCTTAAACTCTGGGAATGCAAAGAAAGATATAAGCAAAAAAGGGAGATGAGAGGTATCTATTGACTGGTTGCTTGTTGATAGGACACTGCTAGATATGAGACAGAATCTCTGAGAGGCCAAAATCTTTGTCCTTAAATAAAGGAAATAACAATTCAAGTTCTAGGGTAATGAAGACTTGAGTTCAAATCCTGTCTGAAACAATTATTAGTTGCATGACCTTAGGCAACCTCACCTCCAAGTTCTATGATCCTGGGAACTCAGCCCTGGATTGTTTGTGTTAATGGAAATTTGATGATGAAATACTTTGTGGGATTTTACCTTCTTAATCGTGTTGCTTCAGTTGAAAGCAAGTTTATTTTTCCTTGTATACACACCAGCTAGAGGAAGGAGAGTCTAAAGTATGTGAGGCAGAAAGAGAAACCAAACTAGTATTAATTTATTGTGGGTTATTGAGGATTGTTCTTCTGGCATCTTTATCTATAAGACTACAAATTATTTTACATAAAGTGCTCAATGTAGTTCTCTAAATAAATGTTCTATGTTAAGTATCTTCATTACCACTCTAGTGGCTCAAATGTAAAGCAACAATTTCATATTATTAGAGGCCTTGTCACAGTGAAGTGAATTTTCCTCATGTTGAAGTAACTGAGTTCTAAGAAAGTAGACATTAGAGTAAGGTACTTAGATTTACTCATGACACAGAATCTCTTCCTGTTACCTCTTAAGGGGAAAAAGGGGCACAGTATACAAACATAAGAAGTGATCGAGGAATTTTCTATTATTACCCTTGAATTGTGGAAGTTTTTCACTAAAGAAGGAAGGGACCAAGACAGCTAAATGGAAGAAGAACCAGTCATCCTTTTCATATTTCTTAAAAGGAAAATATCTGTGCTTTTGATTATATCTTTCTTCCTCTAGGACCTTGTTTCTGTTATCATTCTTTTATTATCATTAGTTTATCCCTCTCTATTATTCCTTAGTCTGCCTATAAATTTGACTTGGATCCCTTTATCCTTTTACTCATTAACTATCATGTCTTTCTCTTCTTTACCAAAAAAAAAAAAAAAACATTGAAAAGTAGTTTTGTAGAAACTCATTGAAAAGTATTCTCTTTTTAAACTTTTACAAACTGCCTTCAGGCCTCATCAGTACTAAGTTTTCTCAAAAGCCATCAATGAGGTTTTTTTTATTGATAAGTATAACAGTCTTTTTGCCATTATCCACCTAGGCATCTGCAACTTTTGACATGAAGGGCCATTCCTTACTGTCTTCTCCCTTAGCTTCAAGATAGTAGACTCCTGGTTCTGTGTCTCTTAACAACTTCCTCTTGTTCATTTCATTCCTTTTGACCCTACAGGGTTTATTTTTCCAAGATTTGGCCAATTGGCCTTATATCTTTTTCACTTAATCTCTTCTTTGGCACCTGGTTTCCCCTGTGATGGCTTCATCTATCACTTACCCCCAGATAATTCTTAAGTCTGTGTATTCATCTCTAACCTTTCTTCACCTTTCCAGTGTATACCAGGTACCTCTCCCTGAGGACCTTACTGGCAGCCTAGATGATTATTATAACTAAAGTATTCTGTCTTTATGAACTAAATAAAAATCATAAGTTCTTAAGAAATTTACATTCATATTTGAATATTGGTATTATCCCAAAGAGAACTTTTGCACATATATAATTCCTTCCCCAAATAAATATACACAAATAAGTATGAACATATACAAGCTAAGTTTTTAAAATTTTTGTTTACTACTATTTATTTTTTTCCTCCCACACCTCCCCAAGAAGGCAGATAATAAGATATGGGTAATACATGATTTCTAAAGTTCATTCTAGCACTGGTTTTGATATTGTGTCCAAAACTAAGCTGCTTCTTCAGACTTCACAATTTTGCCCACGGTAAAATCATTTCAACCAGTGTCTCATGTGGGAAGTGTTTGGATTAGCAGTCACTCTATTTTCTTTCATCTGCCTTAGCCAGTTAACTATTAGTTCCACCCATCACAATATATTTCCCATCTCTTTCTCGCATGGGGACAGATTTTCATTTATTTCTGCCTGCACTTTCTTGTGTTAGCCTCCTAACATGAAAAGTTTTATCACTTTTCCATCTCTCCCAAGTCCAAGTCATGCTATTGTTGAACTAATGCACAGATCTGGTGATGACCCACCTCTACTTCATATCCTTCTGTCTTTCAAATAGAGGTCTCTGACTTGACATTCAAAACCTTCCTCATTATCCCCATCTTTCCAGTCTTATTTTTCTATCACTTATCTTTATGTAATTTTTGCTCCAGGCAAACTGGATTGTTCCTTCTTCCTTGCACAGAACCTGCTTTTCTATTTATGTCAATGTACTCTTTTTCTGAAAACAAATCCCATGCAACCATTTCTGTATTCTTGTCCCTTTCCCTAAGAATTTGTACTTTTTATGATTCACCCACAAATCAGCTTTTCCTCTTGTAAGGGGAAACTTGGTCTTAGAGCAGAAAATAAGACAATGGTCCTCTTGAGGTTCCAAACCTGGCAGCTGATTAAGGGTCTTATCTCAAGAGAAAAAAGGAGAAGCCATTGAGAATGACCCATTTGAGTTAGCTGTCTCAATTATATAAAGTAGTTTCTGTTGTATTGTTGCTATTCTGAATCTTCCTCCCTCCCTCTTAAGAGTCCCTATAATTCTAGACATTTTTGTATATGGGAGAGCAATTTTTATATAGACATTTTTGTGTATGGTAGAGCAAAATTTATATAGGAGAACAAAAAAGGGAAGATTATTGAGGCAAGTGTTGGGTAGGTTGGAAGAACACGATAATTATATATTTTATTATTTTTATATTATATATAATAAAGATAGTATATAATTATGAAACAGTCTTATATTGGGGAAGAAATGGGAAAATAGTTTAGTAGAACTTAATAGAAATCTTCATAATATTGCCCAACCTATAAAATAGGTTACTATTTGAAAAATCAATTGCCACTTAAGAGAAGGGAATAGAATCATTATTCAGTAAATAATGGTGGTAACAGTAGAGGGCAGTACAATGAGAAATGAGATTAGCTATCACACAATAAATTCCCCCCCTGGACCCATACACTAAATTTTTTTTAATTAAAAGAAAATGAAATAATAGATTTATTTTATTGTTGAAAGGATGGTCAATTCTTACCTACCAACCATGTTCTTTTTAGTAGGAAAATAATAGATTTGACTATTTGAAAGAAACTAGTGAACAAAAAAATTACCAAAATACAAAGAACAGTATTATAAAACTTAACATAATTTTCTACAAGTAATGATAAAAAAAATCATAAGGACGGTGTAGTCACTATAGAAACATAATCAAAGGCTAAGAAATAACAGAAATTGTAAATAAACATACAAAACAATTCTCAGTTTAAAAACAATGGAAATTATTTAATCAGTGTTGAAATGGTAATCATTCCCATAAAAATGCCTGAAAATAACTGAAAAGTGGTGACTAAACCTTTTGGTATCCCTGGAGGCTTTCTTAGACTAAAAGTTGTGGTGAAGAAGGTGTTAACCTGCATTAGATCAGGGGATTTTTTTTTTTCACCCGGGAGTTGCTTCTACCAATAAAATCACAAGTCCAGGCTCAGCCCCAATAGAACCACATATCTGTGTAGGTGTGAGAGGAAGTATTATACAAGTTATGATTAGTTTCTTGTTTTGTTTTGTTTTTTCTTTTAAGGATTTTTAAATATAAGATTATCTATAGTTCTTGTTATGGTATTTTTTTGGTTTGGAGATTTTTGATGTTGGGGAGGATGTTTTTAAGAAAACCATCCCCCACCCCCTCTTCAATTCAAAATCTGACTGCTAGTCAGAATATTCTTGGTTTTAGTGCCTAGCTCTCTTAAGTTTTTCTGTTACTTAGTAAAAATCTGTTATTGGACTATGGAGTTTATTCCAACCCTAAATTTTCCTATTAGTTTTTTCTTCACTTGCTCTAAGATGGAAAAGCTTAGAAATGTAGTGATTATATATAGTTCATTAATCACCACCTTTTAAGTATTTTTTTTTTGTAAAATTGAGCTAGAAAAACTTATGAATTTACTCTCATACAGGCAAAACCTAAGTAATTTATGAAAAAGAACCTACTTCTTTGTGAATTTCAAAGTGAGTTTCCCTCAATAGAAAGAATGATAACATAGCAGCTGGCGATTATCCACATGTTAGCTTTACCTAATTGTCCAAATAATTCATTGAGTAGAGTTTGGCTCCTTCCTCCACCACCTTTGACCCATAGTGCATTCCATTCAACCTAATATCTGATGGTTCATGAACCACTTTTAAAAATTAGTTTTATTTTATAAGTCACTACTCTGACTAATCACTGGGACTGTGTAGCTTCATCACTGGAGGCTGGAAGATGTCGTTTCTTTTGAGGGAAGTTAAGAAGCCTGAATCAGGTTGCAGATGAAGCATTTACTCCAATGCTCTAGGGATTTTCTTTGGAGCTTCATTCATTTGGTCAGATGATTTGCAAGGGCAAAGAGCATCAACATAGGTGTTAATATTAATTTTGATTTACAGTTTGTGGAAGAAGCAATTCATTTATTTGAATATCTGAAATGTTACCATTGAACTGGATAAAGGAAAGACAAAAAGCAATGCCTTACCCCAGTCATGAGCATGTTCCTGCAGTTATTTACCCACCCTTTGCCACTGACTTACTTTGAAGCTCTCCAGAAAGCATCTTTAAGAGTATGCTTCCTGCTCTGTCAAGCACAGATAATATCTACCTGGTGGAGGTATTGTGAAAACTCCTGCCTGTAAAGATCTTTATGCTCTGTAGATGAAAGAGGAGCCTAGGAACACCATTTTGTTGGGTTGGTTCTTCAGGGAGCTATGAAACACAGTTATTTATTCCTGCATCCATAATACATAGAGGTTCACCTGAGAATTGTAGAAAGAAACTAGCCTATTAAGAGGGCAGCAAACTGCCTCGACTGCTATAGAAAATACATTAGTGACATCCTTTGAATTATTTTCCATTTATCTTCATAACTAACTTTTAAATACAGATCTAACAGCATTTCTGTTCTAGTCTCTATAAAGTTAAAACACTATTAGATGTCAAAATGATTTAATTTCTCTAGCTTCATTGTTTGAATGCCACAGTTGAAATTATCAGTAGATCCCTTACCTTCCAGTGATAGTCTGAGACAGAAGGTGTCAAGTCTGTTGTTATAGACTACATTTTGTTAATATCTGGGATTTTGTTTTGTTTTAAAAATTATAGTTAAAACTTACATACGTCTTCACAACTGTTTTAAAATTTCCTAAATTTTTAGGAATACTAAAGATTTAGGTTAGGCCTAAGGTATAACTTTGAAGCACAGTTTAGTGGTTCACCAGAGGAGATGATGGCATTTCCTTTTTTGGATGGGAAAGCTGAAAGTGATCTGATGTTGGCAAGAAAAATCCCAAGAAGAAAAGGGTAGCTTTCAAGAGAGATTGGGGGGGAAAAGGAACCCCAAAGATGGAGATTGCTGGAGGGGAGGGGTGAAATGAAAAGCAAAAGTAGAGCTGGTCTATTTTTCTTGTCTTGTCTTGTCATTCTCTTTTCTCTGCCAAGAAGCTTGATGGGTGAAGAGGAAGTACAGACTAAAAATGGCTAGAGTTCAGATCACCAAGCCAAAGTGAACTATATATCCGAGGAGCCTGAAATCTGGTAGAGAAGATTGGTGAGCCATTGTCATTGATCTTTGGAAAATGGTAAAGAACTGAATTAGTATCACTTCAGAAAAGGATCAGAAAAAAAACAAAGGTCCCCCTTTTCAAGAGAGGAAAGAGAGCATAGACTGCAAACTGTAGAGTAGTCAGCCTGACTTCAATTTGGCCAACATTCTAAGGCTGAGTATCTAGAAAAGGAAGTGTGGTCACAAAGAGCCTGTAAAGTTTTATCAAGACTAGTTCATACCAGACTACCATCATTTCATTTTTTTGGCACACTTACCTGACTATTAGATATTGACAGTGCTATTGAAATAATTTGCCTAGAGCAGCAATGGGGAATCTTTTAGAGATGGAGTACCAGGCCCCGCCCCCACCCCCCAGACCAATTGCCATGCCCATACCTTCTTCCCAGCCCCTCACTGAGTGCCTAACAAACTGCTTCCCTTCTTCCCCCCCAGCCCCCCAATACCCTGTCCGGGGGAAGGAGGAAATACTGCCATTGGAGTGCTGGGCAGGGGAGTCAGGTGATGTCAGGCTTGGGGAGAGGGAAAGGTGAGGGGCAAGCACTCTGCTCCCCTCTAGTTATATGATCCCCACAGATGGGGGGGAGGGTAAAAAGGCCCCAGATTATAGGAAAAGCCCCTATTTATAGGAAAATATATCTCTCAGGTTAGATGACATCAACCTGATACATTCACCCCATCACTTCCAGCCTTCCTGGAGTGAGTATCCTCCAAATTAACCTTTTAGCAAATGATCCATCCAGGGTTGAAGTCAGGTTTTAATCTGGATGCAGGGCTGATTAAGAGATTGACAAACTACTGTTTTCCAGAGCTTCAAGTCTTGCACCCTTTTGAGTGCAAATTGAACAGGTTAGGTTAATAAGAGGTGAGGGGGAAGAAGAATGGAAATTAAAGCCACTAAAGGTTGCTTGTGAAAAAAACTGGGGAAGGGAGCTAAAGAGGCTATTAGCCTAGCCTCAGGGTACACTGGATCCCTTGCATGCTGGGCCCACAGAGAGGTCTGTGTGTGCCATAGGTTCACCATTACAGGCCTAGAGTTTAGCAAAACATTTGGCAAGATCTTACGTCCCATTCCTGAGCAATTTGGACTAGCTTATGGAATTTTGGAATATTGGACTTTGGAAAGTTTGGAAATTGTGTGAAGTCAGAGCAAAGTATAGACATTAGTTATTCTTTATCAACTTGGAAGATCTCCAGTGGAGTTCTCCACAGATTTGTGCTTAGTCTCAGGATGTTTAACATTGAAAAAGATACAGATGGCATGCTTATCAAATTTGCAGGTATATATTTGTTTTTTGGAATCGTGCTGCAAGGGGACCGAAGCTATCCATCCTTGTTCTTATTTTACAGATGAGAAACTTGATTCCTAGAAAGTTATCTTGCCCCACAAAAGTAGTAAATTATAGAATCAGGATTTAAATCTCAATTATCAGACTCAATACCGCCCTTTTCCCATTATGCTGTACTACTACTTCAAACAACACCTTAGATGATGACACAAAGGCAGCAATGACACCTTTCATATTTGATTACCAAAGTCAAGATCCAGAAGTATCTTTTAGACTATAAGTATATTAAGGTAAATTCAATCAAACAGTTTAATATAGGTCAGTCATTTCAGGTTTTACCAAAGTAAAATCCTAATAAATAAAGGGGGGGAATTGAGAAAGCCTTCAAAAATTAAAGCTATTCAAAACTGGAATGAGCAATATGTGGAAATAATAGGTTCCCTACATTAGAGATCAGTAATCAAAGCCGTACTGACTTAGACTGTATGTTCCCTTCCCAAGCTAAGATTCTGTTAAGGGGAAGAAGGGGTGGTTAAAGTGCATCTTTCTAGGAGGAACATTAAATATGAACTGTGCTTTTGTTGTGGGGCATTGATTTTAATGCATTATTCCTTTTTTCTTTCTTTCTTTTTTAAAACCCTTACCTTCCACCTTAGAATCAGTACTGTGTATTGGTTCCAAGGCAGAAGAGTGGTAAGAGGTAGGCAATGGGGGTTAAGTGACTTGCCCAGGGTCACACAGCTAGAAAGTATCTGAGGCCAAATTTGAACTTAGGACCTCCTGTCTCAAGTTCTCAATCCACTTAGCCACCCAGCTGTCCCCTTAATGCATTATTTCAATGACTGTATGGTATAAGGTCTTGACTCTTGGGTTTTTTCCCCATTTTTTGAAATGAGTGAATCAATGAAAAAGTATTTCTCAACATTACTATTTGCCAAGCACTCAGGATACAAGCAAAACAGGGCCTTGCGCTCAACGAGCATACTAATAATTAAGAGAAACTTGTAAAAGAAAGTTTAGCTACAGAGCAGATGCAAAGAAGTCAAAGGACAAAGTGGTAAGAAGGATGGCAATTTCAAGGGGGCCCTTGGATTAGGTCATGTGACAGCAACAGTGCACATGATGAGATTCAGATGCCCTTAGCCTTTTCTTTGGAAGGAATAGAATTGTTCATTTCAATCTTATCCAAACTCTGTAAGTAAGTAGTCAGTTTAGCTGCTTAGGAAAAGTAGAAAAGATTCCCCCAACTAGTGGTCAGTCTTCATGCTACTTAGATGATTCAAGTGGATTGTTGGATACTTGGACTGGAGAGAGTGGGCTTACTCCCAGTGGTGGTGGGTCTTCCAAACATCCTTGAAGTTGTTTGATTTCAGAATGACCACATTTATGTCCATTTTATCTGTACACTTGCAGGTGTGAATTTCATGATATACTTTGAGATAATTGCATATCTCTCTGGACTATATAGCTAAATGAGGGACAATATTATGTCCCTGAAATAGTAGGGAATATTTCTTCTAGTTAATAAATCAATTTTTTTTTAAACTTCAATTGAAGGCATCTAACTCCTAAATGGGTAAAGTATATTGTTTCAATTGGATAGTGCTCATTTAAAGTAAAAAATCATAGGATAGTCCTCTTTCTTCTCACTGTAAAATTCCTAAACAATAAAGTTCAGTCAATCTTGATAACAGTCTTACACTTAATAATTCCCAATCATCAACTTCACTTTTCTTTTCTCTTCTCTTCTCTTCTCTTCTCTTCTCTTCTCTTCTCTTCTCTTCTCTTCTCTTCTCTTCTNTCTTTTCTTTTCTTTTCTTTTCTTTTCTTTTCTTTTCTTTTCTTTTCCAGCACAAAGATGCCTATCAGGTGATCTTAGATGGTGTGAAAGGCGGCACCAAGGAAAAAAGATTAGCAGCACAGTTTATTCCAAAATTCTTCGAGCATTTCCCCGAATTGGCCGATTCTGCTATTAATGCACAGCTAGATCTTTGTGAAGATGAAGATGTGTCAGTAAGTATTTCATAAGAAACTTTTTAGATTTACAGAAGGCATTTTCTATAGTTGGCAGCTCTGGTGGATGTGTTGAGCTTCAGAATCACACTGAGTAATCAAACACATATTTTATAATACTTTAACCTGCAGGTTTTATTATACTTATGAAAAGATAATTAACTCTTTAGTTCATTTTCCTGGGTAATAGAAATAACTCACATTCCTGTAGTGCTTTTGAGTTCTTCAAAGCACTTTCCTTGAAACAACTCTGTGAGGTAAGTGGTTCAAATATCGTTATCTTCCTTTTACAGATGAGGAAATTAGAGTTCAGAAATGTTAAAGGAAATTGCCCATACTCACATAATTAGTAGCAAAGCTGGAATTTGGACCAAGTTCCTCTGATTCCTTAGTCATACTTATCCTACAATAGCAGACTGCTGTTGCTATTGAGTACATGTGTGTGCATCCAGCAACAGTTTATAGGATATTGTGAATTTTGTGTATATAGTATTCTGAAATCTTTGTGTCGACTTGAAATTGGCTATAGCAGCATATTTCGCCATAAGAATTGTCACAGGTTGTGCATCTGTTTAATTTGGTACTTTTAAGAATGCACGATTTCATCAGATTACTGAAAGTAGTTAATTTAGAAACTACCAAGGAATCAGTTTACCAAGTAGAAGCAGCAGCTTTTGTCATCTCAGATCCCACAGCGTTCAGTTAACTTTCCTTTTTGTCTTATTTAGTTACCTTTCTTGTATTTCATTGACCCAGTACCAGCAGCAGATTTTTAAAACTGTTTGTAATAGTCATGTATTTCATGTGTTCTGCCTCTGAGACTCAAACTATTGAAATTCTTTCTCTATGGTTTAGATCAGTGATGGGCAAACTTTAAAGAGGGGGCCAAAGGAAAGGAAATGTTTATCTGTCAGTCTTTTTCTAAGGCAACTTTTTCGAAGTTTCATTGTATTGTATTGTATCCTACTCATTGTATTCATCAGATTAGGAATAATGTTGAGGGCTGGATAGAACATTTGGGGGTGGGGTACATCTGGCCTGAGTTGTTTGCCCATCACTGGTTTAGATTATGTGGTGATTACATAAGATCTACACAATCTAAGAATCTTTAGGATTAATAACTTTTTTCCCCATAAGATTAAATTTGAAAAGGATGAATTCTTGTTACTTTTTTCCTTTATTAACAAAAGATCAGACGACAAGCGATTAAAGAACTCCCTCAATTTGCTACTGGAGAAAACCTTCCCCGAGTGGCAGACATTCTGACCCAACTTCTGCAAACAGGTGGGATATTTGCTTGTCCTCTTCTTACCTTTATATTTCTGCCATCTAAAAGACAAATTCTGTGTGGCTGATAGTCAGGGATGTACTAGAGCCATCTTTGATGAACTTGAGAGAGTTCTAAATTTTCACTTCCGAGCATTTATACTTTGGGAATGAGCAAATGATTTTAGTAATTTATTTACAAAATATAGGAGAGAGTGGAAGTAGGGAGATGAGAAGAGGGTAGAGTAAGAGATTGAACTTAATGAACTAGATTTGTATTCAAGTCTGGGCTTTACTCCACAAGGGCTCTAAAGGCCCAGCTGGAGAGCCTTAAAGTCAGTTAACAAGGGGTTTAGTCACAAGGGCTTCTCCCAATTAAGGGAGTCTCCAGGAGGCTAAGGTAGTCAGCCTTCTTCACTCACCACATGTAGTTCTAAAGAAGAGATTTAAGAACAGTCTCACCAGGGTCCCAGATCTAAGTCATGAACAAAAAGTCCTTCAGGTGCAAGATATGAGCAAGAAGAGTCAAAATGCCCAAACCCCAGAAGTTCTCTTAATTTATCCAGGGCATTTCTTTCATCACTTCCTGTGCCTTCCTCTTAGCTTGTCCAATCACAACAGATGCTTTTCTTAGGACTGCCTAGGAGGCAGTCAGTCAATTATGATTTGTCACCCATTTTTGCACACATGGGTCACAGACCTCCCTGCTTGAGAATTAAGTGGAGTTGTTTACATTTTTGGTGATTAGATTTAAGAATGGGCTTGGTAGATTTAATCTCATTATCACGAGAAGGAGGAGATTCCAGGCTGGGAGCAACTTGTTCAAAGGCTAAAAGATGAGAGATGCAGTGTTGGACATGAGGAACAAGAAAACCAGTTTTAAGTAACCTGGAAGTTTTTACATTTAGCCAAAACTTGCCTCAATAAATTAGCCAGCATTTAAAAAAACTATCAATCTTTCAGCAGATGGAGGGTAGTTTGGAGAGGCAAGAGACTTGAGGGAAAGGAAAGACTGAATGCAGTAGTCTAAGAGAGATTGAGGGCCTGAATTAGCATGGTGGTCCTGTAGAGAGTAGGTGACCAATATGAGATATATTTCAAAAGTAGACTAGAAAAAATCTGGTACCTAATTGAGTGTGTGAGATGAAGGAGAGAGAAGAGCCACTGATTCTTGAGGTTGTAATTGTGGGTTACTGATGCTTTTAATGAAGTTAGGAGGGAGGCAGAATTAAGGAGTAAGCTGAAATGTTTAATATTAACATGTTGGGGTCGAGATATATTTGAGAAATCCAGTTTGAGTCATCCAATCAGTAATTAGTGTTAAGAGGACTGTAGCTCAGGAGAAAGACAAGGGTATAAAGGATATAGAGACCTGAGCAACATCTGCATGGAGAAGATAACTCATGCCTTCCTAGGAAAAGATTATGTTTCATGGAAATTAGAAATGAAACAGGCTTGCTCTTTGGGTTTTTCTGTTGGTTTTTATCTCATTATTTAACTTTGTGGCAATTTCTCTCTAGATGATTCGGCAGAATTTAGTCTGGTGAACAATGCCCTGCTGAGTATATTTAAGATGGACGCCAAAGGTAATGGATCAATTCTAAATTGAGAATTACCTTCTTTTTTTTAATAGGGAGGAACATGTTTAATGTGGGATCCTTGGTCCATATAGGGATTAATAAGATAACGTAGAATTTAGTAGTGTTCTTCAAAATATAATGGCAGAGATCATAAGAATTCATGTTTTTTACTTACAACTATTAGCAGTTTCACATGAAACTTTATTCACTTTTAAGAAACATTATGTAAAGTATAGTATTTGGAGTATATGACAATCATATACATACACAGGTTTATCTTTATGTTCTAGAGCTCTCATTTGGATCCAGGTTTTATTCACAGAATTTGGGGTAATTTGTTGGCACCTACTTGACTTGAGAGTAAATGCTTTCTATTTCTCATGGGGAGTACATTTTGTTTTGCTTTGGTTTATCTTGGACAATATAGCATTATTAACATTATTTTGTTTATCCTTTTTTGTATATTTTCAGGGACTTTAGGGGGCTTGTTCAGCCAGATTCTTCAAGGGGAAGACATTGTCCGAGAACGAGCAATCAAATTCCTTTCCACAAAACTTAAGACTTTGGCAGATGAAGTCTTAACAAAGGAAGTAGAAGAACTTATATTAACTGAATCTAAGAAGGTAAATGTCAGTCCTTTATTAATTTTTTCTTTGAAATGAGCAGTGAATTTTCAGACTTGACCAACGGTGTCCATGTGTGCTTTCTTATTATTTACTGACCCAAGTGTCTTACTTTGGTGATTTAATTTAATTTAATTGTAATGAAATACTTAAGGATATTATTCTGAAAGGTACATTGTGAACAATCCTTTTTACTTCAAAAGACCCCTTTCATTTTTTTTTTTCAAATTCCTTACTTACCTCTACTTCAACTAGATCATGCCAGATGGAAAACATAGGAGTTGGGAAGCTAGAATCCTCAGAAAGTCAGTTCACCCACTAGCCTCCTAAATATTGCTTTTCAATTGTATCTCCTATTCACATGAAAGACTTTTTTGTTTTGTTTTGTTTTGTTTTGTTTTACCTTAAATTTCTTTAGACTGTAAAGAATAAATTCCCAGCCATCACCCTCTCTCTTCCTCATACCATGGAAGATATTAACCAACCAAAAAAAGTAGATAAGTTATGTCTTTTGTGTTTCTATTTGTCAGTTCTTTTTGTCGAGGTGGGCATCCATAATTCTTCAAATATTAATTATGTAGCTTTTGATAATGTTACCTTGATTCTACTTATTTCACTCTTCATTATTTCATGTTGGTCTTTCCAAGTTTTTTTAAAATTAGCCTGCCTGTTGTTTCTTATTGTGCAGTAGTATTCCATCATAATCATATACCACAACTTGTTAAGCCATTCCCCAGTTGATGGACATCCTCTCAATTTCCAGTTCTTCACCACTACAAAGAATGCTGTCATAAATATTTTGGAATATATGGATTCTTTTCCTTTTCCCCTGATTTCCTTGGGAAACAAACCCAAGAGTAGTATTTCTGGGTTTAAGAATCCCTTTCCTTTTTGCAGCACAATCATTTCCTAATAATATCCTCTCTGATAGAACCATCCCTTTTCACATTGAAAAGCAAACCAAATACATGTAAAACTCAGTGGAATTGCACTTTGACTATGGGAGGGGGGTGGAAGGAGGGGAGGGAACCATGGAAATTTTTTCTTAACTAATCAATAAAAAATATTTTTTAATGGAAAGTAAAAAAAAAAAAAAAAAAAAAGGAAAGGAAAGCAAACCAAGTGATGCTAACACAGGGACTTCATTTGAAAACATGTAAAGCATCTCCCTCTTCCCACATATATTTGGAGAACATTTTGTGACTGTTCAGGTTTTGGAGGCCATTGTCATGGCTTTGACTTTACCAAGTTTCATAGATTTCCTCAGAATGCACTAATTTGTGTCTTGCTTGGTACCTTTCAGAACATTCCTTTTGTTTTCCATTCCATTGAAATGTTGTCCCATAAACCAGAGCAATGCTTTTCTAAACATAGGAAGGCTAAACTGAATGAAGCAGCAGCTGCATCCTGCACTGGGAGCTCTGGCCCTGGCACTGATCTTTCTTTAATGTAATGTCACACAGTCCTACTGACGTGACTTCTGATGCAGAGACCAGTAACCTTGGTCGCTAATTTAGCTGCTGTGTGAGATATGCATATATCATATTCTGGATTTATTTCTTAAAGGTCCTTGAAGATGTGACAGGTGAGGAATTTGTCCTCTTCATGAAGATACTCTCTGGGTTAAAAAGTTTACAGACAGTCAGTGGAAGACAGCAGCTCGTTGAATTAGTGGCCGAACAAGCTGATTTGGAGCAGACTTTCAACCCAGCAGATCCAGACTGTGTGGACAGACTTTTACAGTGCACAAGGCAGGCAGTACCACTCTTCTCTGTAAGTCCTTTTTTACTTTTCTCTTGAGTAACTGAAATCATACACAGAGGTAGACAAATACTGTAAAAGGCAAATTTGATTCATTCTATTTGGGCCCAGGGTTGCAGAAGTAGGACCAAGGGTTAGAAACTCTAGGGAAGCACATTTAAACTGAGTTATCAGGAAAAATTCCTAATATAAGTGATCCAAAATGGAAATGGAAAAAATCTCAGTCAGTAAATGGAGGGAGGTAGGTAAAGGTAGGTAGTCATTCAAAGCCTTTGTGCAGAGGCTCCATAATCAGTGAGAAGTAGTGAAGAAGTTTGTGCTTCCTATGAAAGTGGCGCTGAATGAGCTCTTTGAGACTTCATCTACCCCCAAGACTGTACTTCCAATTAGAGACCATTCAAGGGGTGCTCCATTTTAAAAAGTATAAAGTTTACAAAGCAACTAGTTGGCCTAGTGGATAGAGAACCAAACCTAAAGTCAGAGGACCTGAAATCAAATCTGGCCTCAGACACTTGCTAGTTCTGTAACCCTGGGCAAGACATTTAAACCCCATTGCCTAGCCTTTGCTCTTCTTAGAATGGTTTCCAAAACAGAGGAGGGAGGGATGGAAAGGTTTTTAAGTTCAACTCAACAACTATCTAGCACCCACCATGTGCTAGGCCCTAGAGATATAAAGAGAGACAAGACAATCCCTGTTCTTGAGGAGCTCATTGTCTCATGGATATAGTATGAAAATAACCATGTGCACATAGGGTAGGCATGAGATAAATGCCAGAGGGAAGAGCACTAGCATTAAGAGATTAGAAGAGATGTAAAGCACTGTGCCTAGGAGTTGAATCTGAAAACCTAGCACTAGGGATTAAGAAAAGCAAGGCCATTTTAAAAACTGGGGCGTCACTAAAGATACTAAGAAGCAGAGGTGCAAAGGGAGTGTATTCTAGACATAAGCCTCCAAAAGTCACACGTGAATTGTCTGTAACATATAGCCAGATCAGCTCTTCAAGCGATAGCTGCTGTTCAGGAACCAAAAAGATATGGACATGGGCAGCTGAGTAACACAGTGGATAGAGCACCAAGCCTGGAGTAAGTAGGACTTGGGGGTCAAATGTGGCCTTAGACACTTTCTAGTGTGACCTTGGGCATGTCACTTTAAGTCCAATTCCTTAGTCCTTCTCATCTGGCTTCAAATTAATACTTAGTATTGTAAGGGGTAAAAAGGGGTTTTGACTGGGTAAATATTAAAAAAGATTGGTTACCAGGGGATTGAACAATTATCAGTCCCCAATAATTAAAGGTTAACTTCAAGTTAAAATGACTTTTTGTGGAAATTTATTTACAAGTGAGAAGAGGAAGTAGAAATAAGGAAATAAGAGAGAGGATAAGATAGGATAAGTAATCTAACACAGTAGGTAATTTGCTCTGATCCCCTAGTTCAATCCAGGTAGATATAATTAACCCTCAGCAGATGGAAGCAAGAGGCCCAAAAGGCCTCAAAGATGAACGGAAAAAAAAAGCTTCAGCCATAGAGTCTCTATAAAAAGGAAGTTCCTTAAGAGAAGTTCAGGAAGATTCAGCCTTAAACTCACCACGTGAAATAGTCTCACCAGCTCCAGACCTCCTCCAGGTCCAGTCAAGAAACAGAAGAGAGAGGGCCCAGCTAACTCAGGTCTCTTTTTTAAAGGGGCCTCTTTTGCATCACTTCCTGTGCCTTCCTCTTAGTTTAAGTGTCTAATCACAACAGGCTTTTCTTAGGACTGCCCAGGAGGTAGTCAGTAAATTCTGATTTGTTACTCACTCTAGCACACGTGGGTTACAGACCTCCCAATTTGTGAGTTAAGTGAAGACCCAAGTTGTGGGTTAAATGGAGATGTTTTCACCTTTGGTGATTAAATCTAAAGATGGGTAGGGTAGATTTAATCTCATTGTCACAATATTGATTCAAAGACAAAAGAAAATATTTTTTAAAATAAAAATGGACAGACTAAACTATTAGGCAGACTTTAATGAGATGGGGTTCAGTAGAATGAAATGAAGAGTCTTATACTTTGTTTCACAAATTAACTTCATAGGAACATTATTAGAGAGGCAAAGCAATTTGTTAAATTGCATTGGAAATGGTAAAAATACTGTGGGTGGAGAAAATTTTCACAGAATCTAAAAGATTATACAGGATGAGTTATCATAATAGGCAGCTAAGAAAGTGAATGCAGTCTTATGCTGTATTCAGAAGCATACTCCACCAGGAATAGGGAATGAGGAGTCCTGTTCTACTCTGCCCTACTTAGACCCCATCTGGGTCTGGGGTTTCGGTTTTGGTTGCCCCATTTTAGAAAGGGATATTGCTAAGCTGGCCTCTGTCTCTAGGAAACCAGCAAAGAGTCTTGAGTTCTTTTGAATGCTTTATGAATATGAGGTCAAGGAGTTGGACATGTTTAGTCTGGAAAAGTATTAAGGGGTGGCATGTAATGATTCCCTATTGAGTATTTGGAGGTGTTTGCCCTAAGAAAGGGAAATAGGTGTGTTGTTCTTGACCAGAGGTCAGAGCTGGGAGCAATGGATAAAAAAATGGGGAGGGACAGCTTTGGGCTGGATTGGCAGCTAGCAGTTCAGGCTATGTGAAGATGGGGTGAGCAGCCTCAATGGATTCCCTTTCTTTGGAGATGAGAACCTGGAACATCATTTATTTGGACATGGATTGCTCTGGACAGTTTTTGGTGTTCCAGGCCTGAGATTTGTTGATTTTGTGATTTCTTTTTGAGGCTGCTGCCGTCTTGCCTGTGTATCAAACCTTTCTGGTTTTGTTTTTTTCATTTGTGAAATAAGAGGGACAGCCGTTAATTAAGTGATGTATAAGTTCTGGTGCCGATTTTTAAAATCTGTCCCTAGGTGCTTTGTCCTTTAATGGAGTGTGAACCAGAGTAAACCATAGCCACCTTTCCCTTTTATTTTGTTATGTAACTCCTCTTTTCCTGGGACTGTGAAATATTTAACTTTCAAAGATTTGTTTGAAAGCAGGATGGCAGCAGGTGGTGATATCCCCTTAGAACATCAGGGCCCCAAAGTCTGGGCATAACTGCTCAGAGTGAAGAGTTTCTAGAAAAGAAACTTTTTGTTGATAGAGGCAAATACTCAAATAGAAGCTATTAGATTCTTCCAGGGAGAGTCAGCCTTGAAAATGGGCCCTATCCCAAGAACCTGCTGAAGGAAGGCCTGAGAAGTGAAATGATCAAACTACTCAGTTTGCTGATGTAACAAGTAGCAATTTGAATTTAGGGCTTGGCATATCCATGATGTACCTAGAAAAGTTGGGTTTCTCCCTCAGTTTGGCATAGGCCATCTCCTCATCCCAGAGCTCACTCCCACTCTCACTGCTGGTTATTTTCAATTCTATGTATACTATCCCCCAAAACACCTGAAAGCCCCATGAGAGTAGGAACCACATCATGTCTAAACTTGCTTTTCTCCCTGTGCTTTGCATAGTTCTATATGTATACAATGTTTGTTTAATTAAACAGTGGTCAAGGCTACTGGCACCACCAGTTAAGAGTTGCCAGGGCCTGGAGTCAGGAGGATCTGCATTCAAATTCAGCCTCAGAAATTTCTTGCATTACCTTAATTGGACAAAACCACTAAACCTCTAATTTCCATTTCCTCAACTATAATATATAGCATATATTATATATAATGTATATATTAGGAATTAACCTCCCAAGATTCTTGTGAGGATGAGATGAACATACTATTAAGAAAGCACTTAGCAGCGTGCTTGGCACATAGTAGGCACCATAGAAGTGCTGCTGCTGCTTATCATTTGTTGTCAAATAAGTATACATCCTGTGGTTGGATTTTTATGTCTTTTCTTTAGTGAATTTAACTGGGCTTTAAATCTGTTGTTCTGGTACTAAGTGACTAAAGTTATCTTTCCCTTTTTTACAGAAAAATGTTCATTCCACAAGGTTCGTGACTTATTTCTGTGAACATGTTCTGCCCAATCTCAGCTCTTTGACTACCCCAGTGGAAGGCCTTGATATACAGTTAGAGGTAAATTAAATTTCTCTTTACTAATGAAATATATTCTCCTTTTTTTAGTGACTTTAAATTTATAATTCTAATTTGTAGAAGAATGTATTTTTTTTTATATTTACCAAAATGATTTAAACATCTTGTTTAATCAGAAGTTTCCAATCTTAAAGCTCCATAAATAAGTACATGGGGAAAAAAAACCCTTATGCAATGTTATCAAGCAGTTAGTAGCTTCTAATAGTGAGAAAGCACTGCCTAGATTGGAGGTAATTTTGAAATAATGTACAATGCATAATCATTCCGAGTTTTGTTATAGTAACCACTATAGCAATCCATCATCAGGGATTATCATAGGAGGGAATGTGATAAAAGGGGGTGAGCACACTTGCATTGGTAGAGGGTCTTTGTTCTCCTGGGAATTGCCTTTACCAATTAAACCACAAGTCCAGGCCATATTCCATATTGTTAGGCTTGAAATGCATTAGCTCACTTATTAATGTTTATATTATACATTTAAACAGTAGATAATACTACCTATTTGCAGCTTGTGTTTTACTCTTATCTTAGCTACAAAATGGGGGGGGCATTCTTTTAGGAATTGCTACAAGTAATTTTTCATCACAAGTACTGTTATACTTACATTAGTTCTACAAATACTATTTCAAAAAAGTCCTCCTCTGATAATTTGTGTTGTGGAAGGAGCCCTGAGTTCTTTAAGTTTGTGCCATAGGTGTGTGCCCTAGACATCTGGGAAAACTGGTAGCATGACCCTGATTGTCTTTTGAGGGCCAGCCAGTGTGGCAAAATCCAGAAAAACTTTTCATCTACCAACCAATCAGCCAGTAGACATTAATCAACAACTTTGTGTCAGGAAGCAAAAGGTCAATTTGGAGCTGGTGAGTTTTGTGGCAATTGCAGCTTATGAAACCATCTATTAAGATATTTATGGGCCAGAAGGGCAATACTCCCATTAATGAAATCTTTTCAAGTATTGAAATTATTAATTACTACCAAAACTGCTGCATAATTCTTAAGGATAAAAAAAATAGCACCTCTTTATCAGGAATTAATTTTATGACTTAGAGGCAAGTTTAAAAAATAAAAAATATATTGGTTAACAATATTAACAAATATCTGTTCAGTTATGTACTTCTATAAATTCTTTCATCTAAACTGTAAAGCATCAGCTTAAGCTTAAGGAATTGTATTTGCCTATCATTTTTGCACAATCTTTTAAAGTTATTTCAATTAATATCTTTTCTGTTATTGTTTTTTAAACCCTTCTGTCTTAGAAACAAAACCAAGTATTAGTTTCAGTGCAGAAGAGCAGGAGCTAGGCAATAGGGATTAAGTGACCAGGGTCACATAGCTAGAACGTGTCGGAGGCCACATTTGAACTCAGGACCTACTGTTTCTAGTCCTGGTCCTGTTGTGTCAATAGCTTTGGTTTTTAAGTCACCTAAATTTCCCCTTAAATCCCTCTCTCCTAGAATGCTTTCATTTATCACAAAGAATTTTTTTTTTTTAATAAAAAAGAAAAAGGGAAGGGGAGGTGTCTATCATCATCTAGCTATTAATAGCCACATCTCTTTCTGTTCTATTTCTCTTTACATAAATAAATGATAATGAGTAGGCTCTAGTAGACAGGATGTCTAGAAATTTACAAAACCAGTAATAGGCAGCAATGAGACTATAAAGATAGAGACCTAAACAATGAGAAGATTCAGACAGTGTCATGAGTACTTTAAAAGACTTGATTAAAAAATAAAAGTATTTATATCTTCTATTTGTTTAAATTTGGAGTTGCAAAGCCAGTTTAATTCATTGTGTTGGTAACTAACATTAATGTTTTAATATATTTGAAAAATTAATCAATATTAATTATAACCAAGTTTCTTATGTAACAATGTTTCTTTTAGGTATTGAAACTACTTGCGGAGATGAGTTCATTTTGTGGTGACATGGAAAAATTAGAAACAAATTTAAAGAAACTATTTGATAAATTGTTGGTAAGAACTCGTCCCCCCATTAATATGCAAAATAAAATCATTAATATCTCTTTTTAAATTGAATATTCTCTTAGCTACCACAAAATATAGTTTAACCAAAGAATTTCCTAATTGCTAATCCTTTACTCCTAAACCACAGTTTATCAGTTTCATTTTGCTTTTAGGGTGATAAAAATTAAGTTTTAAAAAAATTTGGTTTTTTTTCTTCTTTATAAATAGGTAATTTTGGCCTTGTCTGTTATTACCATTCTTTTCTATAACTGCCATATAAGAGTAGTATCACATCTTTCTTACTCCTTTATCAAAAGTAGTCTCATGAAATTTGTTATTTGCGTTCAAGAATTAGTTCAGAACTTTCTTGGAATGTTGTATGGTCTTGAAATTGATAGTATGAGCCCCCAGGGCTGCCTTGCCTTACTGTGATAGTACCAAGTTGGGCATCAGTGGCACTACTCCAAGTATAATTAGGTACCAGAAAAGAAATTCTTGGTTCACATTTAATCCTACTGCGATCTTATTCATGGAGGGTACTGGGTCCTCTGATATGGATTGTACCCATCAATGTCTTCTCCAGAGCAAGGGCTGTTCTTATCTTTGTCTTCCCATACATCTATAAATGATCTTTTCACTGGAGCATTATGTGATACCTTTGTTTAGCAGCAGTTGCAGAATTGGTCTGAAAGCCATGTAATCAAATGAACCTCAAAGTTAGGAATTGTGAATTTTTGCAACTGTGAACAGTCATACTTTAAAAGTAAGGACTTGTTTTAGAACAAAAACTACCTGACACTGGTGGTTACTTGTCACTCTCCAAGTATCACTACTATCCAGGGTTCAGGATTCTATTGGTTTTTTCATCAGCAGTACTTACAGATATGCCTAGTTTCTCATCAGTTTTTGTATGTCCCATTAAAAGTATAAAAAGAACAGATAGCCACATATGAAAATTGACACTTTTTTCACTTTTGTCTATCAGGAATACATGCCGCTCCCTCCTGAAGAAGCTGAAAATGGAGAAAATGCTGGCAATGAAGAGCCCAAGTTGCAGTTCAGCTATGTGGAATGTTTGTTGTACAGTTTTCACCAGCTGGGCCGAAAGCTTCCGGATTTTTTGACAGCTAAGCTGAATGCAGAAAAACTGAAAGACTTCAAAATCAGGTGATGTATGGCTGAATCAAGGGATCTAGTCCTGGACAGCAGAGGAGTTACCTTTGCTAAATCTCTGAGAAGAGCAGATTTCTATTCTTCATGCTGAGGGCTAAATAACTGCTGTCCTGGTTTTCAGACAGAAAGAGCAAATGGAGTCACAAGGTGTAGGCTAGTGAGCATGCCAGCCTATTGTAAAGAGAGTGAACAGCTAAGAGGGGATGGAGAGATCACAAAGAGCCAACAGGGCTTCCCCAGAGCAGGTCAGGCCTGAGTAATCTAATGCTCAGAACCAGCAGCACTATCAGATGGATACGTAGGGATGGGAATGGGGTGAGGCTAGCTCACCTAGATGTCCATAAAGGATGGGCCAGGAACTCACTTCTTGGGGACAATAAATTGGAGGTTAGCTGTGCATTTGGGAAAGTTGAGGCAGACTGCAGGTTACTCAGCATTCATGGCAAGGATAAGGCAAGCCAGAAATCAACTGTAGTTGGACTTTTCATTAAGAGAAGTCTTGGGGCCAGGGACTAGGAGGATGACCACTCTGTTGTTCTCTGACCTAGTCAAGTGACACCTGGTACATTTTCATTTCTGAGTGCCTTGTGATAAAAAGGGTTTGAAAGGCTCTGAGCTTATCAGAGTAATCTCCAGACCCAGGAAGAGTCTGAGTTCAAGTGCTACATTCGTGACATGTATTGACTTTATAACTGGGCAAGTAACTCAGCCTCTTAAGACCCCAAATAACTTTCTTTGCTTAAGGTTGCAAAAGGCTGAGTATCCTGACCTGTGTCAGTAGTGAGAGTTTCCTCTCTTAGAAGTTTCCTATTCCAGTGAAATTACAAATCTACTCCAGCTCCTGTTTGGATTAAATGGTCCTGACTTTGGAGAGTCTGATCAATTGATTTAGCATACCTAGTTCAGCAGATTTTATTAAAATGTCTTAAAAGGGTAAAGTTGATACTATATTTGTCTCTGAAAGCCAAGGGTTAACTGAATGAGCACAAATGAAACTATTGCTTTATAGTAGTACGGCCTCCAAACTAGAGTTGGGGCAGCACATGAGGAATCAGTGTCGATTTCATCAAAGCATCTTGAATCAGTTAAGGAATCAAATCACCACTTCAGAAAGCTTTTTAAACTCAGTTCAATCGACTGCAGTGACAAACTACTAGAAAAGATCCCTGCCAGCACATATTGACTTGGAAAACCACAAATTAACATTATCTATGCTATATTGGATTTTTATTTACTTTAGTATTTCCCACTTGCATTTTAATATGGTTTGGGGCACACTTCAGGCTTCTGGCCTTCAAGTTTGACATCTCTGGTCTCCTAGATTATCCCTGTATAATCAAGGAAGGGAGCTTATTTTTAGGACACAGCACAAAGCTAAAGTTTTGGGCTAATAAATATTACTCAAATCAACTGGATAATTATATGTTCTGATTTCTTTGGCTCTAAATACCATATATAGGCTTTCACAGATTGGTAGTTATTTTTTAAATTATGTAGTAAATGTTCTTGGGTGCCATGAACGTTCAGGAATTAACAACCACCTCTTTGTATTAGGCTGCAGTACTTTGCCCGAGGCTTACAGGTTTATATCAGACAACTTCGTTTGGCTCTTCAGGGGAAAACAGGTGAAGCCTTAAAAACAGAAGAGGTAAGAATCCTAATCACTTTCCTAGAAAGAACGCTACTACCACACTATTTTAAACTACAGCTTAGATCATTAGCTGAATTCATGTATATAGTTCATTCTTAATGACATTTTTTCAAAAAGTAAATCCCACTAGCATTTTGCCTTAGCCCAAGAAATAGTGTTGGCATCTCATGAAAATAAAAATGGGTTTCTTGTTTTCGGAATGGCATAGTAGAAGGCTATATGGTAACTATTCATGCCATTCCTGCCAAATATTCTCTTTGACATTTCCAATGAGTAAGATGTTTTGTTGAAATTCTAGGCTTATTGATATTAAGTTATATAACTTAATGCTACATTATTAATTGACCTTCCACCTAAATATTGGTATGTTAGAATGATAGTAAGGTACAGAAAATGCTTTAGGATAAAAGTGTAATTTTAAGATTATTTTGAAAATGATATTATTCCATATTCCATATTTCAGTTTCTATCTCACTTTAAATTGGTAATATGTTAAGTAAAGCTGTTCATGTAAAATTATCGATTATTGGCTTTCATAGTCCTGTGTATGTTGGGGGGAGAATTTCAAATTAACTGTTTCAGTAAATGGTATTAAAAATAGGCCTACCCAAAAACAATTCTTGCTGTACCTGCTCCAAGATGCCTGTGGGGCAAAAACCCCCCACCCCAGCTAGTAACTCACACTGGGGTCTTATCTTTATTTGGCATGTACACAATAGGTACTTGATGTTTGATTTTTATGCAGAAAAGATAGACTGTTAAGCTATACCAGACTACAATTATATTGTAGTGTTTGCCACTTCTGGTCTACTTTTTTGCCAGATACTTACTCCATTGCCACAGAAATAGGGCAAAAGATTTTGGTTTTTTCAATTATATTCATTGATTTGTGCCAATTCTTAAGATCCTGTGATCTTGTCCCATTTACTTTAGATCTAAATTGTAAATCAGGCTTTATTGATCAGATCAGTCAAGGTAAGGAGAAGGATCTCAATCTTTCATGCACCATTAAGGTTCAATGAGGTAAATAAATACCAAGGGATAGCAGTAAACCTCTAGAATCAAACCAGGGAATTCCTTCTCTGTAACAATTGTTCTGGAAAATATATATGATTCTTAAAGTGTTTTATTTTTGAACTAAAAATGCATACAAGAAGCTGTTAAAATTGTCACTTACATTGTTATCCTTTTGCAGAACAAAATTAAAGTTGTAGCTTTGAAAATAACGAACAACATCAATGTTTTAATCAAGGTAATTCTCCCTTTTTTCTATCTTTTTCCTTTTGAATGTTCAGGTAGAGAATGTCTTGTGCTTATTTTTGGTGATACCTGCCAAGGTTGGGTGTTGCAAAATTCATTTTGAACAATGGGGAAAAACAGGCTAATAATAATGCCATATATTTGATATTTACAATATACAACACACTTTATTTCCCAGTAACTAAACAAAAACAATGTCCTCATTTTGCAGAAGACTGTTTCATTTATAGGGAACCAACAACCTATATCTGGAAAAAAAGTCACAATAATCAGATCTTTAAATCATCTATTTAGTGTGGGTATTGTTAATCCCCACTTACAGATGAGCCAATGGAAATTCAGACTGGTTCAGAAGTTTAACCTTAGTTAAAGTAGTAAGTGGTAGAGGGAGGCCTCATGCTAAGTTTTCATTTCTGAAGTCCAAGTCACCATATTTGACTGCCACTCTTGCTAGCTGGAGATTTCAAAATGCCTTTCCGGCCAGATTCTGACCTTGCCCATTTTTATCCCTCAGAAACACAATCAGCCTCTCCTTTGTAACTTTCTGTGGAATAGGCCTCACTTTGTTGACTGACTTGTTTCTTTGGACCACATTGGGCTTTCCTTTCTTGATCACTTCTTCAAAACACTTGAAGATTCCAGTTTTTCACTGAGCCTTGACTTTGTCTTTTATAAGGGAATGGCCAACTCTCCTGTCCAGGCAGCACCCTCTTCTGCCCCCTACCCCTGACACACTTACTTCTGGTTCCTTGGGAGAGAAGTCCATGTGATCACATCTCACATTACCTGGAGTGCTCCTGCCCCCATGTTCCTTTTTCCCCACTTCATTTTAAAGTCCTCTGACCTCTGAATTCATTGATGCTTCTTTACTGAAGTCTCCAGGGGTGTCTATTTCAGAATTGCATTACGGTGGAACCACTTTGTAGTGTCCTAAGCAAATTGAATTTCTTTGACTCAAGATCCTAATTTTTCCCACTGGGAGGGTCCTTAAAGTCTCTTGGGGCCAAATTTGAACCTAGGTACTCTTGACACCAGACCTAGCACTATCCACTATTTCTCAATAACTTTTTTATTGAATTAGTGCCTTTTATATTTTTTATTATCTTCTATTACAATTAAAATTATCTAAGAGACTTATTTTTGGGTGAGAATACAAGTTTATGGATTATGTCAGGTTTATTGGTTTAAGTCAGCATCATAACCAGAAAAGTGATGTAATTCTCCATGACTCTCTCAGGACCAAGAACAATCTGAGCTGAGTAAGACAGCTTAATTTTAGGAGCTCAGGATGACCCCTTGCTCATCCTGAGATGTCTTTAATTGGTGATAACTAATTAAGATCAAACTATCCACTCCATCCCATCCCTGCACAGGTCACCTATGTAGAAAAAGAATCCTTCTCCCCTTCATTTTTAAACCAAATTCTGTTTTTTTAAGAAAAAAAAGGTTGGAGGGGCATTCCTTGGGATTCCCAAGGATAGAGAAAATGCATGCAGCAACAGGCTGGATGGTATCTCTGACCCAGATCTCAAGCACAGCAACAGCAGTAATTCTCTCATATATAGGAATTGATACCCTATATGAAAAATAAATTCTCACACTTCCCATTCTTTCCCATTCATTGTATCATCTACTCATCATCCTCCAAACTCTTCTGCCCAGTGACTTTGCTCACTCTGTTTACTCCATAGAGAGTTGCCCCTGTTCATCTCTGCCAAATGAGCTCTCTTACTCCCTTTAGAATTCAATCCAGATACCTTCCCTCAAACCTTCCTGTAGCTGTAACAAGCTGCCTCTGCAGACCTTACATAGTATTTTATTTTCCATATTCCTTTATTTGGTGTTTTCTCACCTATTTCATAGTTCCCAGTTTTCTGTCTTATGCCTGACTTAGACCAGTGCATAGACTAGAAGGAACTGTTGCCCAACTTGGCCTTCCACTAGCCTTCTGTGATACTCACCACCAACTGCCTGAGAAATCTTTGCTGAATGGGAAAGCCCAGGGTCATTTAGGAAAACAGAATAGGGGAAGTATCCTGAGTTTAGGTCAAGAAGCACAGGCCCGTGTTCTGATCTGTCACTCACTTGATATGTGACCTTGGACAGGTCCCTTCCCCGTGGCACCTTAGCTACCTTTTTTGGAAGATGGAGTTAATACTATTGTCACTTGTTCCACAGTGCTAGAAGAAAAGTAGTTTTTATTGTTAATTTTACTATACAAAAAAATGAGGAAAGGCCAAAAGTGAATTACAAAATACTTATGTCTAAATAAGTAGTTGAAAGTAACACTTCTATGCCGATTCTATTTTTATCATATTAAAAGCTTGATATGGGTGATTTCCATTTTTGCTTGTTGATATATTTAATATGTTAAATCTTACATTTTTTCTTTCATATTAGCTTGACTATGTTTCCAGTAGCAAGAACTCAAGCCATTATTTTTAGATGTGCACCAAAAAGAAAGGCTTTAGCATCTAATTTTTCTTTTTATCAACAAAAAATGTATAAGATTGGGACAAATCTGAGGATCTAGTCTTCTGACAATTTCATTAAATGCTTTATTAAGAACAATATTGTGCATGAGTGAGAGACAGCATGAACACTGAGCCACCTAGCTGCCTCCAAACTTTTTTTTTTTTTTAATAATGACAGTCACCTGGATGAGGGAGAGAATCAGTAAATAACAAACATTTATTTACTAAGAGTCTCTACTATGTGCCAGACATATTGCTAAGCAGTACAGATAGTCTCTGTCCTCAAGGAGCTTATAATATAATTGAAAAGAGAATATTCACAAAAGAAGGTAATAAGCAATAGCTAGATGGCTCATTGGATTGAGGGCCAGGCTTAGAGATGGGGAGGTCCTAGGTTCAAATGTAACTTCAGACACTTCCTGGTTGTGTGATCCTGGGCAAGTCACTTGACCTTCATTGCCTATTCCTCACCCCTCTTCTGCATTTGAACCAATACAAACTATTAATTCTAAGACACGGAAGGTAATGTTTTTTTTTATTTTTTTCTGGTTTTTGTTTGTTTGCTTGTTTGTTTTTAAGGAAAAGGAGCTTAAGGAAAAGTTTAATTAACTTCTCAGCCTTTAAAGTCTCAGAACAATTTTCTCTTCCCTCTTAAGTCCCCAGCAGGATTCTCCTTGTATCCCAGTGTGTGTTCACTGGTCTTGCTCCTGCTTAAGCATCTCAGTAATGGTTGTATTTCGTAGAGAAGGGTGGATGTCATTGTGGGCTTTCTTTGTATGAAGGCACAGGTGCCACTCATTATTCTGAAACTTGAAGTGTTCCTTAGAAATCGCTGCTTGCGAGGAGGCAGCTGGGTAGCTCAATGGATTGAGAGCCTGGTGTAGAGATAGGAGGTCTTGGGTTCAAATCTAGTCTCAAGACACTTCCTAACTGGGCAAGTCACTTAACTCCCATTGCCTAGACTATACTGATCTTCTGCCTTAGAACCAATACACAGTACTGATTCTAAAAGAGAGGGTAAGGAAAGATGGGGGCGGGAGGGGAGAGGAAGGAAGGAAAGAAAGAAATCACTGCATGTGGTCCTAGCCATGAGCGTTATGCACTGGTAGCAGGCCAATTTATGCAGAAAACTGTCTAGGTCCTGAGTTGCTAAAAGACAGTGTGTTTTGGGTGTTTTAATATGCTGGGTTTGGAGACAGGGAGACTTGGGTTCATTTCCTCCCTCTGGCCACGGGAAAGTCCTCTCTGAGCCCATTTCCTTTTCGGTGAGATGAGGAGCAGATGGCTGTTAAGGACCTTTCCAACTCTGCTCACATGGCCTTTCTCTTGAACACTTTCATTTTGAGACCAGGATTCAGTCACTTGTCCCAACAGATTTTCAGGGTAAGACCCTCTTCTAGAATTCTCCCCTTCTAAAAGATACTGAATAGCTGAAAGATCAAGAGCTGTGTTCAACTCATGGCTGGGACAATTCAAACTAATGCTGTGGCCACTGTTTGAGAAATAGGGAGGATTCTGGCTTCTGACTTCTGCATTACTTAGAAGTTGTTTTGAATTTGTAATCTTGACCCTCCATTTTATATTTTTAGGATCTCTTTCACATTCCTCCTTCTTACAAGAGCACAGTGACTTTGTCTTGGAAGCCGGTACAGAAGGCTGAGATGGGGTAAGGAAAGTCTTTGGGGTTGAGCAGTTCTCTTTTCAAACCTGTCAAAGTAGAATGCATAAAGATTTTTAGAAGCAAGTCTAAATTACCCAAGTCAATTCTCATACTCATACTATAATTGCCTATAGAGTAAATTCCTAGTAATTAGTATTCATAATTCTTTCTTTGGCATCGAGTAGGCTTTCCTCACTGGTCTCTTTACATTTTGAAAGAATTTAGCTTATTCTGCAGATCAATAAATATCCTTCAAGGAATATTGCTCAGTAATATTAGAGGTGGGTAAATAGTGCAATGAATAGAGCATTAGACTTGGAGTCCGGTAGAACTAAGTTCAAATGCAGACACTTCCTAGCTATGTGACCCTGGGTAAGTCATTTCTATTTGCCTCAGTTTCTTCATTTGTAAAGTGAGGGCCACAATGGCACCTACTTCCCAAGGTTGTTGTGAGGAGCAAATGGTATCAGATTAAAGCACTTAACACAGGGCCTGGCACATAGTAGGTGCACTCTAAATGCTTATTCTCATTTCCTTCCCCTAGTATTACTGAGGTCATACACCTCTATAGTACTTACATCTGTATAGTTCCCAAGGCCCTTCCTTCACCAGACATTTCATCACTTTTGTCCTTTCCAAGGAGGCAGACTGGGGCAGTTGATGATGGTATTCCCTAGAGTGAGCATTATTATTATTGCTCACGTGCTTAACTAAACACAAGTTAGTTAGAAGATTCCAGTGTGTAGACATTTTGTCCTGGCCTCTAATGTATCTGTTAGTTTTGATGCTGGCTTCAATGACTTCTTTCTTGAGTCTGACAAATTGGTAGCAGTGGATTATGGGACAAAAGGATAAACCTTTTAAGTTTTCTTTCTTTTTTTTTTTTTTTTTATCCTTTCCTTCTAGTCAAAAGAGGACAAATGAAGATACAGCTTCAGGTTCACCACCCAAAAAAGCTGCAGCAGGACCAAAACGGGATGCTAGACAAATATATAATCCTCCTAGTGGAAAATACAGCAGCAATCTGGGCAACTTTAATTATGGTGAGCGTTGGCGTTTGGGTACAAGTAGCACATGGAATTAGGCTGAGAAAACATTGCACTTAAAATCAAGTGTTACATCTAGATATCATGACCCAGATTCTCTCAGTGCCTGAGTGACTTCCTGATTGTAACAAGGCAACGTCCTGCCCATTAGGATAATCTTTTAGGGAGTTTCCACTTCGTTACATGGTTTTGGTGACACTTGGCACATGGGCAGTTACCAAAGGTGCCAACTTTGAAATCAAGGAGTAGTTTAGGCACTGAGAGAATCTACCTTAATATACTGTATGTGGAAACTGGCAGTATATTCCTTTCTACTTGGGGAGTGGAAGTATTAGGTAGAAACATCCATCCTCTAGGATTCTTGGGGAGTGAGCATTTTTTGCTTTTCTAAGAGGGATTTATATAAACTGATTTGGCACAGGCTAGCAGATAAAGAAAGCTTATTTCTTCCAAGTGGGCTGCTTTTCATTGTATGCCCTCCCTCTTCCCTCCCTCCCCCACCTCCCCAACAGCCCCCCCAAGTATTTCTTGAAGAATCAGGTGGCTAAGTATTTGATTTGTGTACCTGCCTGGCCTAACATTACTTTAGTTTCTCTAGGGGTTAACTTTGTAGCTTTTGAATTTCATGACTAGGAAGCAGGGAGGGTTATTATTTCAAGATGGAGAGCTCCCATGTGGAAACTCACATTAACAACACACATCTGGATCTGCATTTCTTTTCACTTGAGAGATACCAGGAGCACTGAGAGTTTACAGAACTTTCCCTTGGTCTCCCACCAGATATGGTGAGACTTGGAGATCATCAGCTCATTTATTCAGTACACCAAGCTACCTCTAAAATGCAAGAGATGTGAGGTTTTCTTTAAAGCACTTAAAAGTTTGCAGACTTGTTTTTCATTGTGCTTTGAACATTTTCCTAATATCATTAGCCCACTTGTTCCACTCAAGACAGCAGTTCTTAATAAAGTATATATGAATAGATAAATATCTTAGTATACCCTTATTTTTCCCACCTGTTTTTCTTGCTCTTACCCTGGGGGTCTTTGTGAATATTGAATCCTTTTCTTATTTATTTGATGTCATGAAACTGTTAAATAAGTGCCACTGTATCTTTTTTGAAAGGCTAAAAAATTTTTGATGCCCATTCAATATTAAATATAGAAATAATTTTATAGTACCAAAAGCATTTCAATTTTCATTTACCTGTTGATGTTAGGCCAACTAAAGGTGCACAAATAATAAGGTGGCACAATGTATATTTCAACTTTATTATTATATAGTAATAAAAATAAGGTCAGTCTTATGCATCAGAGTGCATGCTACACTTATTCTACACTAGGAATGCACTATTCCTGTAGGGCTTACCTTCCAGTTCTGCACTCAGAACCAGTGTTTCTTCCCTGTTTGCTGTACTATCAATTCCTGAACGAGAGCTAATTCATTGTTCGATTTTTCGTAGAGCAGAGAGGGGGCTTCAGGGGAAGTAGAGGTGGCCGAGGTTGGGGAGGACGAGGAAATCGTAGTCGGGGAAGACTCTACTGAATACATCACATTCTTCAGCGCTGTCACAAGCTTAAAACACTCTTAAACTACCACTCATTGGGTTGCTGGGAATAGCCCTTTAAAGACTGCTGCCTTCAGGTAAAGACTTCAATGTTCTTTATACCTTTGTATGTCTTGATCTACTTTTCTAACGGAATACAGACGTGTCCAACAAGAAATCACAGCTGTATTTTTGGATGCTTTGTCAGCAATCTTGCAGTGTTTTTTTTTTTTTTTCTTTTTTTTGTTCGTTTGTTTTTTTGGTTTAGTTTTGCTTTTTTTTCTTTTCTTTTTTTTTTTGCAGTGTCTTCAGGGTTTATTCAGACTTGGAAACTACAGTGTATGTGATTTCCCTTAAAACATCTTGACAGTTTATATATTAACCAGAGAGCTGTTTGTGGCTAAAACATGTAATATAATGTAGAGTCTGCTTTGATAACTGATAGAAAGGGTCATTCACAAAAGCTCACATCAGTTATGATGTGTTTGTGGTTTTCCTCTCCCCTCCATCCTCCTTCCACCCAATATATGGAGAAGAGTGTAATAGTCAATGGTCACGTTCTTTTTACTTTTATTTCTTTCAACTGAGCTGCCAGGCACTAATGCAGCCCTACTGATTTCTGTGTCACAAAAGGAAAATATTTACCTGCTTTTTCTTAAATGCAGACATTGATTTACTTAATAAACTCTGGGAATGACATTAATGGGGCAAAGTAAGTTGCTTTTATACTGCTTACATAACTCTTCTCCATGTGTTGTGATGCAAACTTGTTTGGAATATAGGGTTTTAATGTTCAGTATAAAAATATATGTGTGCACATATATATATATGCTGTGAAACTTTATTATACAAAACAAATCAATAAAAAGTAGAAGCACTCCAGGAATGGGTAGTCTGATGCAGTGATTGTCCTCTTTGGAGTAAATTGGTCAACTTTTCCCCCAGCCAGTGAGGGGTTTTGAGTCAGTTTGCACTTAATATTATTGTTATTTAAAAATAAAGAATACATAAAGGCTACATATACAAAAATAAACCATATTTTGGAACGATGTTTTTGGAAATTTTTAACCAAAAATTAAATCTGACTTGAATAGCATCCTTCACGGTAGAGGTGGTATCACCTAGGATTCTGTTGACCAGAGCTTCCCTGGAAAAAATTTTTTCAAGAATGGAGAATGAGGAAAAGATGCTTTCTTAGTTTCGCTTTGCCACTTTTGGAATCTCTAACTTCTCAGGTTAATCAAAATTCAAATTAAATAGCTTAGAACAGTGGATGAAGCAAATCTTCAAGTTGGAGAAGTTTTCAGATGGCATCGGTATTTTTAATAGCATAGCTTTTTCATAATTTGGGGTTCAGCAGTTAGTCTCTCCTCCCCTAATTTTCACTCCCAAATCAAATGCCTAGATGACATTTTCTAGGTGTTTTCATGTCTCTGTGGGGAATAGTTTGTGATTCCAATGCAGGTGTCTTCATTAATGTTCATTATTGTGCTTTAGTAGTTAACACTGCATTGAGGAAAAAGCAAAACCCCCACACTGGTACTACTGCACATTCTCATGGGAAAAAATATTTTTTAAAGGCTAGAATAATGATAACAAGTGAGCAGGGTGATTGATCATTTTGGAGTGGTGGCAATAATATTCAAACATTCCATAAGCTTCTGAATTGAACCTAAGCTCCCTTGGAATCTGGACAAACATAGGAATAAATAGTTGCCATTGAGAAGCATGTGACCAGCTAGTCTGGCCCTTGGATTTCAGACTAGCAGGTGGCCTGAAGGCCACTTTGAATGTAGAAACTGTATTGGGACTACAGCTTTGTAAATGTGGACATTTTTATTTTTACTTTCCTCTATTCTTTTGAAGTATACGTTTAGGTCTTTAGAACTGGGCAGAAATGATTTTGCTTATTGAATTTTATTGTTGGTTTGACTGTCTTCCTCTATTCTCCTACACCACTATTTCCCTATCTGTTAGTCCTTCCAAAGGCAATAGTGTTCACTATCAGAGGGTTATTTTTGCTCCAAAATTGAAAATGAAAACTTCACATGCTGATTCTTTTCTCCTTTTTAAAGACACCTGTTTATCACCTTGTTCAAATGTAAATGTTCCCCTATGCTTTTGGAATAAATTCATTTTGTAATTTTGTTTGTGTCTCATGTGTCGTGATTTATGACATCTTCAGATTCCATCCCTCTTTCCAGTATGACTTGGAAATTGTGTAGTTGTATTGAATCTTCATAAATAATGATTATTTTTCCTAAAATGATTGGTGGGAAAATGACTTTGGTAGGAACCCATGGGCTGGGCCCATGTCTGAATCTCTTAGTCATTCATAGAAATGTCACCACCAAAAAAGCCTGAAAGGGGAAACTGTTTATTGAGCCTTCTGTCTAAAGGCAAATATTTGCTATTGATCTCCACGGCCCCATATCTTTGCAGGGGTAAAAGCTATTTTCGGGCCCTCCAGGGTCTTAACTTGGGTGGTGTTTGTGGGCTGAATTATAAATTCCCTCACAGTCCTTGAGGCTGTGCCATGAGCCATGGAGGCTTGCTTTCAAAGTTTTGCCATCTTGGTCAGACCTGTCAGAACTGGTACTCTGAGGATTCTTCTTTAAAGGAGAAACCAGAGTTATCTATACACATGAAACACACTTGAAAAAGGGTTACTGTGGGTCAGGTACTTCAGAAATGTTAATACTGATTACCCTACAATCTGGCAGGATTGGGATTGATCTTAAAATTTCCATGCGTTTTTCGCCCATTTTTTTTTTAACCCTTAATTTTTGGTGTATTGTCTTATAGGTGGAAGAGTGGTAAGGGTGGGCAATGGGGGTCAAGTGACTTGCCCAGGGTCACACAGCTAGGAAGTGGCTGAGGCCGGGTTTGAACCTAGGACCTCCTGTCTCTAGGCCTGACTCACTCCACTGAGCTACCCAGCTGCCCCCTTTTCGCCCATTTTTTACAAACTATGTGACTTTGAGCAAGTTATTGCCCCCCAGAGCTTGGTTTGCATTTCTTTTTGTAGAAAAGTAGAGTATTATGTTTGAAATCCATTTGAGAATTTGGATCTACTCTTTGCCTGTTTGATTCTGAGCTTCAGCTTTCTCCTCTGTAAAATTAGGTGTTGAACACAAAGGAATCATGCCAAGATTCTACTCGGCTCAAAATTTCTGAACTTAGGTATACTCTTAAGAAAGGAAGCAAGCAATACAGAAATAACAATACAAAATAATAAAGGTTCACTTTTGTTTGGAGTCGTACAGTAAACATTTATTAAACACCTACTGTGTGCCAAGCATTGTGCTAAGTGCTGGGGGATACAAATGCAAAAAAAAAGTACCTACTTCTCAAGGAGCATATAATCTAATGAGGGAAACTAATACAAAAGGAAGCCTGGTGGGGTAGAAGGTATTTTGATGGAGCAGTCCAAAGAACACCTAAGTGGGAAATGAAAAGGTAGCTGAACTAGGTGCCCTCCTTAAATGGTAATTTGGGGAAGCTTTCTTTGCTCTCTAATCAGAGGCATCATGGGGCAGAAGGTACTTACTGTTGATTAAGGCTGATGTGATCTTTCAAGCTAGAGTTCCCCAGGGGTACATGATGTAGATATTTCAAGGAATACAGTCATGGGAAATGAGGGGAGGCTAAGATAAGATCTGAGTTTCATGAAGGTAACTTCTAAAGTAGGGTTTTGACTACAGCAATTAGGGATGGCATTCTAGATTTCAAGACTACAGCACTAAGAATGGTAGTAAGATATGGAAGTAGGGAGAGATAATACAGTTTGAAAGAACCCAAAAGGAAGATTACAGTTCCATTTCGGAAAGCTTTAAGAAGTTTAAAAGAATAAAAGGATTTTGACAGAAGGGATACTCAGGTTCTGAAACAAGGAAGTCATGAAGAGCCATTTGGAGAGAATAAAAGTGATGAGTTTGCTTAGCAAATTAGAAACACCTACATTCCACAATTGGAAAGTATCTCCCATGTGTCAGACATTTCTCTGTGTGGGAATGCAAAGACTTATACTGTTTTCCTTTGCTCTAGCCCAAGGCCTTTCTTGATAAGGCTAATCCCTGACATTAATAGTAAGGTTACAGGTGGCAATGGAGCAAGTCTTTTATCTCAAGAAATATTAATACCTGTAAAAAAGAGTGCTTGGAACCAAGAGATAAACCATTCTTGCTGGACATCACAGGAGGATGACCTTAGAAGTTCATAAGCATGGTAGACTTATCAAGGAAAAATCAAGACATAAGGGGTGCCCCATATGCGAGCTACTTCTGGGACACAGGTGTAATTTCCCAAAGCTTGACATTGGGAGTAGATGATAACAAGACATCCAGGACTTTTTGGTGTAATGATATATGGGGAGAGGTAAGAGAGAAGTATTTTATATATTTGGTTGCAGGAAAAAGGAGGAAAATTGGCAAGGAATGGGCCCACTGTTGTAAGCACTAGGGATAAAAAGAAAAAGCAACCCTTACTCTCTAGGAGCTTACATTCTGATGGGGGAGAAAAAATGTACATAAAAAGGTACATAGGAGATGCCTACAGAGTAGATGGAAGCAAATTTTCTTCAAGGAAAGTTTATTTAAATAAATCCAAATTTCATCTACAACTTTGGGGTCAACCAAGCCTTCCTTGATCTCCCCAGTTGATGTTTTCCTACCTTATGGCCTTTGCCTGTGAATGTCACGTTCCTGCAATAGAATACAGAAGTTTCTATATGTTAGGGACTGCTTAGTTTGGGCCTATATAACTCCAGCTCATAGTCCAGTACTTCACACTGGATATATAACTAAACATTATTGGTTGAATTTAGTTATGGACTGTTATGAGTAGGGATTCAGAAAACATGAAGATTTGGTCAACTACTCCCTAAAGGTAACAATCATTACACAGCAGATGTGCATTTGGGCATCATCTGTTATACAACTGAATGCTGTCCCATCAGATTTTTTGTAGGTTTTTGGCACTGAGGCCTGAATTCCTATTTTTGCTTAGGTTGTTTTTAATCCCGTGAAACAATTTTTGAAGTTTGAAACAAAACTCCAAAAAGGACACTGGAAACAAAAATTCAAATAAAACAAGGAGAATTACCTATAGTTCTGGTTGCAACACCTCAGGGATGTAGTGCTAGAGAAGGCCTTGAATGTAGAACAACCAACCAAAATGATGTGGCTGGAGTAGCTTCTGTTTGAACCAAGCCAAAAAAAAGATTAATATTCTCTTGGTTGAGATGTGAGAGAAGTCTTTAAATTAAGATCACAAAGACACTTATGATTAACAAAGACAATGGACTGGTTACATATCAAGAGTATTCACCAGTGACATCTTGACAACCTCTGAAGAAAGTGAGACAGTGCCTTATCCCTGAACTTAGGGGTCGACATGGACCAGAGTCCCATCAGGTGACAGACAGCTATGGGCAGAACTTCCATATCATGGAACACAGACCTACTTAATATGGATAAGTCAAACATTCAAGAAAACTAAGGATACCAAAGCACACCCATTATAGTTTCGAGGTAAACTTCCTACTGCAAATAGTAAACATGGAAGTTCAAGAGTAGTCAGGTCAGTGGGTTGAGAGCTACATCTAGAGATGGGAGGCACTGGGTTCAAATATGACCTGAAATACTTCATAATTGACCCTTGGCAAGTCATTGCCTAGTGTATTATTATCCTATAATGCAAAGTTTAAATTCTTTCGAGAATAATTTTAGGATAAGAAACTTGATACCTTCCCAAATCAAGAAAGTGAGCTGTATGGAGAAGTCTGCAGAAACCACACACTGCCCTGAAAGATCCAGAGTAAACTTTGGGATGTAGTGAAATTCAGCTGTTTGGGGTTGAATGCATTTATTTTGAATGTAAACTCTCATGCCAAAGGGAACTGCCCCCTAATTGGCTTTTTGTCAGTGCACATTGGTTTTGTTCTCTTTCTCTTTTATTTCCCCCTTATCCCCAAATTATTGTAATTTCCCCTTAGAAACTGCAATATTGTATGTACCTCTAGTTAAAGATCTTTAAAGATATAAGTTCATTATGTGTACTGATTCATTGGGGAAACTAGGCATGCAAATCTTGGAGAGTTCTACATTCTTGTTTCCCAATGGAATCACAGGGGGTATTGTGTAATTAGAATCTGCACCCCAGAACTCTTCCCCAAATTCCCATGTTCCTTTTCACATTACATACTAACATAGGGAGGATATAAGTTTTATGTAGCCCTGCTTCTCTCTTTTCCCAGGAATGCAGCTGGGAAAGCTGGCTTTACTCAGGCTTTTAATTTTGTCCTTTCATTTCACTTTGTGATTATTAATAAATCTTATAAAATATAATACTTGGAGTTAATGGATATTAATTTTAATCTTACATTAGCCCTTCTTGCTCTTCCTCTTTGGAATCAATACACATTATTGATAAAGTCTGAAGGTGGTTTTTTTTTAACTTTTTTTTAAAAGGTAAGTTTTTTTAAGTTCAAGAAAGGTAAGCATAAATTGATAAATCAGTCCATATAGAATCATTAAGCAACAATTAATTGTTTCTTAGCATGACTACCATGATCTACAAAATATTCCTTGATAATACCATGATAAGAGATGACTGACCTGGATAGATCCCTTTCTGCAAATGGCAGTCGTTTGTCTCAGATTACCTGACCTATTTTAAAAGTTAATTTCGGTACTAAATTGTGGAGAGCCAGCACAGTGCAGTAGATAGAAAGCTGGCTTCCAATTCTAGAATATTTGGGTTCATGTCCTACCTCTGTGTGACCTGGGTAAATTATAGCTCTAAGTGCACCCACACACACACACACCCATCCCCCAACTCTTAAGTTTATCTGCACTGATATAGGGAGTTTTCCTTACTGAGAGTACCCACCAACTGTGATTTGTTTGTTTGTTTTATAAATACATATGATTACAAAGGAAACCAATTTTATTGAAATACATTTACCCAGTTTGGGGTTTTTTTTGTTTGTAAAATGTTTGTGGACCCTAGATTAAGAACTCTTGCTAAACCAATGAAATCACAGGTCTGGCTCAAAAAGTGGGAGAAGTGGGAATGGTAACAAAAACCATGAAGACAAATTTATCTTCAATTCCATTCAAATAAATTCCTCTTCCCCACCTGAAGAAGTATTCTACCTTTAGGCTTACTTGGTCTTCATGAAGTTCCTCAGGCTACTCCCAACCATCATAGAATTTTCCATTAGGAAAGCTTTCTCTTTTAAAGCAGTTTTTGCCTCACAAGCCAGTGACCCTTAGGCTTTCAGGTAAGATTGGCCCTTTTAGGGAAACTTGCTATTCTGAAATTTTATTTTCCCATTTTCTAAAACCTAGCTTGATGTCAAATATTTGGGATTAAAAGGAACCTTGGGGGCCATCAGGTTCAGACTTCTACTTCAGGGATGAGGAAAAGCTAAATGATTTATCCAGGGTCATGTTATTAAACACTGCATTTGAACCCAAGTTACAGAATCACAAACCTGAAAGGGACATGAGAGTTCATATAGTCCAGTGATGGCAAACCAATGACATGTGTGACACACACCATTTTCTATGGCATGTAGCCACATTCAGCGAAGTATGGGGCTGCATGCCAAGGATGTAAGTAACATTTGCTGTAGTGTAGTGTAGACACTACACTATAGATGACAATTATCATTTTTTATTACTTATTTTTATATTAATTTACCTATTTTGGTTTATTAAATACAGTTATATATTACAATTATACATTTTTATTTAAACTATAAATATAAAATTATGGTTTTTCTCTCAAAGTGACACACCACCCAAGTTATGCTTGGTTTTGGGCAAATTTTGACATACCAAGCTCAAAAGTTTGCCCATCACTGATCTAGTCCAACATACCTCCACAAGAATTTCCTCTACAATCTAGTAGATGGTTTGGGTTATCCAGGATCATCTTTTTAGAACTCTTAGTGAGGCAGAATCCACTTTGCTGTAGCACTGTATCAAAAGACAATTTTCCTTTATTTCAGTCCTAAAATTTCTATTAATAGCTTCCACCTGTTGCTACTTGAGCCATTTGGGACCACACAGAAGAAATCTAATCTTTCTTCCATGTGGCATCCCATCAAAGCCCTGAAAAGTGCTTTTATGTATACCTTGTTATTCATTGTAAACATCCCAGTTCCTTCAGCCAGACCTTGTGTGGTATTATCTTTTATAATGTCATTATCTTAGTTGTCCTCACCACCCCCAGGCTGTTACATAGCTTATACACATCATTCCTAGTATATGTAAACTAGAACTGAACAAAATAAAGATTTAGTCCAGCCAGAGGAGACCGTAGTTGAACAACCAACCTATTTGGGCACTGTCGCTCAATAAAGTTCTAATGATCTGTAACAATACTGGTATTTCAAATAGTATGTAACATTGTACCAAAATACATCCATTTCTTATTAATCAGGTATTTTCACTGACTATCCTGTGCCTAGGATGATGTCCTTCATCTCTGCCTCCTGCCTTCCTAGTTAAAATTCCATCTTCTACAGGAAACCTTTTCCAATCTGTCTTAATTCTAATGTTTTCCCTTGTTTGATTATCTCCTATTTATCCTGCATACGACTTTTTTGTACACATCTATTTACCTGTTGTCTCTTCCATTAATTGTAAGCTCCATTTTGAGGTATATTTCCCAAGGAGATCAGGGGAAAAGAAAAAAGAATGTATGTGTTTCAAAATACTTATGACAGCTCCCTTTGAAGTGGCAAGAAGCTGGAAATGAAGGGGCCTGTCTTTTGCCTTTCTTTGTATCTTCAGGGATTAGCACAGTACCTAGAACAGAATGATCTCAAAATATAAATTATAATGAATGAAAAGTTATTCATGAAGGCCCTTAAAAAATGCTTGTTGGCTGACATTACCAGTATATTTGTGCAATTACCAATTGTACTATGGTTCAGTTATCAGTCATTTGGATAACTTTCTAGCATCAACTATTTTACATTCTTATAGGAGCTATCCAAGGCCAGAACTCTGATTATGTTTGGGAAGAGAAGCTGAGGTAGGAGAAGGGTAAGAGAAGGTTGGTTGGTTAAGTGCAATTGGGAGGAGGATTGGGGGGACCCAAACAGTGATATTGTTGCCTAGTATTGTTGTGGGGGTCTTGAGGTGAACCCCTTGGATTTGGGATGGGTACCCTTTAAACTTAGCTTAGAAATAAAAAGAAATTTATTAATTTGGAACGTTATGTTGAATTTGGCTGGGAGGACAGCATCGATGGAAAGCTGCCTCCTAGAGGACATCAGTTCTAGTCCATACCCTTTACAATAGATGATAAGTGAGTATGCACTCAGTGCAACAGTGGGTTGGGGGGTCATTTGCCTGGGGTCTGCCTGAAGACATAGGGGGTGACCCTCAGAGTTTAGGGGACAGAGATGTCTTAGATACAACCCCGTGGTATCCAGGCATAGCCTGGATGTGTTTCTCTAGGTCCCTCTCAAAACCTAAAGTACAACCCAAGGAGAATAATTCTTTCAAGGGTCTTTGTTATCATTAGCCTTTGAAGTCCAGGCCCACCCTTTCTCTAGCCTTAACAAGAATGCAAGGAAGCAAAGGAATTTTCCTGCTTACAGTTTGGCCTGAAATACTTATATAATTTGGGAGTAATAATGTCCCACGCCTGTATGAGCAATTTTAAGTAGTTTTAATTATGCAGAAGATTGAAGGTGTAGCTAAAAGGAGTTATCTCAGAGTTCTATATATAAAAGGCAGTTTGTGGGGCCTTTTGAGTATTTTTTTTTAAAGTCATCAAACCCAACTCCCTCATTGTACAGATGAGAAAACTGAGGGTCACATAATTATTAGTACCTGAGGCAGGATTTGAACTTAATTATGTTTCCCCTGCTATTCAGAGATCACCACCTGAATCCTGAAATCTAGACACTTAGGTTAAGAACCTCAGCTCTACTCAACTCTGTGCAGCCTCTCCTGCCTACCTCGGACATAGTAAGCTCATAATAATTACTTGGATTTTTTCTACCCACGTTCATGGATCCCTGATACCTAGGCACCCTGGTTAAGCAACTTCACTCTGGCCAGCAATCTCTTAATAACTTCTTGTCAATTAGCTGATATGTAAATACCAGGATAGCCTACCAGGTGAAATGAATGAATGGAAGAATGAATTAATGGATGAATGAGTGAATTAGTGAATAAATGCTAAGTGAAGAATGAATGGATGAATGAAAGAAGTGAACAATGAATGAATAAGTGAGGAATCTAGCAATACCAAATGTCAAACTATTATAAAATAGACCTAGGTGGCTCTGGATTGAGAGCCAGGCCCAGAGATGGAAAGTCCTGGGTTCAAATATGAATTCAAAACACTAGCTGTGTAACCCTGGGCAAGTCACTTAATCCGCATTGCCTAGCCTTTACCACTCTTCTGCCTTAGAACCAAAACACAGTAGTGATTCTAAGATGGAAGGTGAGGGTTTAAAAAAAACCTATCTGGTACTAAGAAATAGGTAGATCAGTGTGTTATGTCTGGCATAACATAAAACACCAGGCAGGTTCTTGAACTGCAGAGGGGCTGGTGACACAAGTTAAAGAGTGGGGGAGTGAGAAAAAGGAAAGGAAAAAGAAAACAGAGCCAAAGAGGTTTAAGCAAAAGCCTCTCAGCCCTCCTCATTTGGGGCTTCTAGCTACAGCTTTTATTTGCAAGCCAATCCATTATCTTACTGCCATCAGTGATAAACATAATAGGTCACATTAAAGTTACAAGTCCTGTTGTGACATAGATTAGCTAAAATTCTTGTTAGGGCAGCCACGCATCATATAAGACTATATGAGTATGGAAGAGGTGATAAAAAGGCTTCTGGGAAAAATGAGACTTGGTGAGCTTATCTCTAGCTTCCCTTCTTGGCTGTTAAGGCTGTATGACAGGTTAATTATAAGGCTACTTGCAATGTTGATTAAGATAGCTGGAATAGGCCCCTTTTGAAGAAGCTGAATTAAGTCAGATTCTGCCTCAGGAATTGATCCCCAAATAATTTATTTGAAGGTTTAAGTACTCATTAACTCTCTGAATTCCTGATATGGTCATAACAAAGATATTTTTGTTTTGTCTTTGCAAAGATATCTTGTTTTTACTGACCCTTGGCCTTTGTCATGAGACTCAGTGTGACCACACCTTTGATCTCAGGTTTCCTCAGCTCTAGTATTCCCTTCATTAGTGGAACAGAACCAACATACAATAAACAGAAACAGTAGTAAAAGATTATAGTAACCCTTCTTGTATTTGACAAAAGTATAGATCCAAGTTTTAGGTATAAGAATTCAATATTTGGTAAAAATTGCTGGGACAATTGGAAGGAAATTTGGCAGAAACTAGACATAAGCCAATACCTTAACCCATTCACTAAAATATTAAGTTCAAAATGTATACGTGACTTAGACAAGAAAGGAGATGCCATAAGCATATTTGAAGAACAGGGAACATATTACCTACCAGATTTATGCATAGGAATTTATGAGTAAACAAGATGGAGAACACTGTGAGAAAGTAAAATGCATAATTATTATTACATTGAATTAAAAGGGAATTGTAAAAATAAAACTAGTGTAGCCAAGATTAAAAGGAACATAGAAAATTCTATAGACAGTTTCTCAGATGGAGGTCTCATCTAAAATATATAGAGAATAAGAGTCATCCCCCAATTGATAAATGGTCAAAAGATATAAACATAATTTTTGGATGAAGAAATCAAAGCTAATTATATGTAACATGTATGTCAAGTAATACTCTAAACAACTAATTAGAGAAATGTAAATCCAAACAATTTTGAGATATCAATCAGATTGGCTAAAATGATAAAAGGGGAAAATGACAAATTTTGGAGGGGATGTGAAAGAAGAGGTACGCTAATACACTGTTGGTGGAACTGTGAACTGGTCCAACCATCTTGGAAGGAAATTTGGAATTATGCTCAGGAGAGTTTTAAAATTCTGTATACTCATAGACCCAGAATACCATTGTCAGGCCTGTTTCCCAAGAAAATTGGGGAGAAAGGAAAGAACCTGTGTGTTCCAAAATATTTACAAGAAACTCTTTGTGGTGGCAAAGAACCAGAAATGGGTATGGGAATGGCTGAACAAAGTATGGTATATGATTTTGATGGAATGCTATTTCGCCATAAGAAATGATGAACAAGTTAATTTTTTTTAAAACATGAAATAATGAAGAGCGAAACAAACAGAACCAAGAGGACATTATATACAGCTACAAAATTAATATTTGAAGAATAACTTTTGAATATCCACCTCCAGAGAAAGAACTGACAAGTAGAAACATGAGATATGATTTATGTTATATAATTTCGTTATATATGTTATAATTACATTATGTAAATACATATCTTTTGTGGGGTGATGCCTTCTGTGGAACAGGGAGGGGAGGAAGTGGTTGAGATACCTGGGAATTTATTTAAAAAATAAAAAGATTATATGAATGTGGTAGATATTTGTACTGGAAGAGGATCAAAATGACATCAAGATGTTGGGAGTCTATATATAGTGTGTTCTACTCTGGCTGATCAGTCTAACACCAATTTGGAAGGCTCTGCCACAAGTTGGGCACAAATACTTTGAAATTCGGGGATGTAGATGTCTCCACATTTTCACAACTTATGTTTCTTTCGAGCAACTGGCTTTCTTTGATGGGGGGCACACGATGCTAGACAGTCCTGTGCCTGTATCTCCTAGAATCTTGAGACCTTGAGAAAATCGTATGGGTGATGATGTCTTTTGACTTGCGGGTAAATTGGATTATAGTGGAGCTGAGTTGCAAGAAATTGTGAAGCTCACTCTCCCTTCCGGAGTCACTGAGTCAGGGTGACTGGCGGCAGGGATGGCTTGGCCTCTAGGATATGTGACCAAGCTCCAAGGGCTCCAGGGCACCTGCTTCTTCGCGGTCTTGGGACAGGTTGAACAAATTGTTCTCATCTCCCCGTCCCCTGCGGGAAGTTTTCACCCCTAGGAGCAGACACTCCGCTAAGTCCCAGATGGGTTTGAGACTTGTTGGTTCCCCTCCACCTGGTCTACTCCGCGGTCTGGCTGGGGTGTGGCCCCTGCTTCCTGGAGCCCCAGGGGAGATTAGTGGATAAGGAGCCAAGCCAGGGGCTCGGCTAGCCCTCCCCACCCTGAGGTGCACGTCCTCCTCGCTCACCGCGCGGAATGAATGAATGCATAGGTGAATGAAGAATAAAAGACTGAAGAACGAGTGAATGAAGAAAGAATGAATGAGTGGGTGGATGAATGAATGAATGAATGTATAAATGTAATTCTATGGAGTTGGAGGAATGTGCAATACAGAGGGCAGTCCGGTGCCCGGTCCTCCTCCCATCACGGTTTCTTACGCGTCTCCCCGCCCAACTCAGTCGCTCCCTAGGGGAGCAGGCTCAGAGGGAAGACGAGTTGGGGGGAAGAGAGTCCAGGGCAGGGTCCCGGAATCCCGCCACGGAATCAGGCCAGAAAGTCTTCCCCGGCCCGGCCCGGCCCGGCCCGGCCCGGCCCGGCCCGGCCCCGCAAGCCCCGCCTTCGCCGCTGCCACCGCCTCCCTTACCAAGATGGCGGGCCACGGGGCCGTACTTCCGCTTCCGGCGCGAGCAGCGGAGCTGGGGGGGGAAAATGGCGGCGGTGGTGGCAGCGGCGGTGGCGGCGGGGGTCCGCGGCCGCTCTGGGCTGCGGCCTGCCCCGGGGCCCCGCTGGCTCCTCGGCCTCTCCGTCTTCCTGGGCATCGCGGCTCGCGGCGCCTCGGCCACCACTCACTGGATCGTGACGGAGGACGGCAAGATCCAGCAGCAGGTAGCAGCGGCGACGGCGGCCCCTCTCGGGAGATCCCGGGCTCCGGTGCCCCCGGGTTCTCCGCAGAGCGCGCGGCCTCCCCTTCCTCCCTCACTCCCTCCACCCGCTTTGGGTCGCGAGCCCGTCTAGAGGCGCGGGCGCCCCCAACCCGGCCGAGCGCGCCGCGCCGCGTGGCCCGGGCCTCAGTTTCCTCCCCAGTAAAGGGAGCAGTGGGCGGACTCGGGAGCCACCTGGGCGCCTGGGCTTCCCCCGTCCCATCCTCCAGAACTCAGGCAGCGGCCCGGAATGGCACCTCCAAGGCGGGCGAGCCAGCCCTGCCCAGAGTGGGGAATAGCCCCCAAGACTGCATGTCTAGGATGGTCTAGGCAGGATTCAAACCCAAGACCCCGCTCCATATCAAGCCTCCGAGCGGCAAGCAGCGTGGCGTGCTGGTCAGAATGGCCGGGGATCTGCTCTCTGGTGCCCATTCATTCGATGGCAGGAGCGCAGCACTTGGCCCTTAAGCACTTAGTCATCACTCACTAGATGCCCAGAGACTGGGGATACAAAGCAGTCCATCAGCAAAGCATTTGTGATGTGCTTGTTGGGTGCTAAGCTTGAGAATCCTCTTGGGGTGTGTGGTGGATAGAGATCCCATCTCTAACATTGACTGAGTGACCCATGACCAGGTCACAACTTCTCAGGTCCCCGTGCAGCCCTTTTAGACTGGAAGTCGCCACAGAAGGATCTCTTAAGACAAGAAATTACAACAGTAGGGTCTTTCTAACACTGTGTTTGCACAGAAGGGTCTCTTAAGACTAGAAGATGCCCACCTGCTTTGGTTACAAGGATTTTCCTCATCTGGAGTTCCATTTACCAATGAAGTCACAAATCTGTCCCTCCCCACATATTACATTATTGTGAGGAAAAGGTGGTTTTTTGGTTGTTTTTTTTTTTTTTTTTTTTTTTGCAAATCACAGAATTGCTGTAAGAGATTAAGAAAACTGAATTCACTTCCCTTAGTTACAAACTAGTACACCTGAGAATATTGGAGTTTTAACCCCAGTCTTTTATCTCCCGTCTTTCATTCTTTTTCCAAAACTATATTTTCTTGATTCAAAAGTCATTCAACAAATAGGATTATGCATACCCAGAGACAAAATATGTTGTTGCTAGTATATTTTATCTGTAGTGTGTACTTAATACTCTTACTTAGTATTCTGCTATCAGATTTTTATTCTATCCTAAGCCACTTGTCATGTAAAATGGAATAATGAAGTGTCTAGGAAATGCTTGGCAGCTGTGGAATCTGCCCCTTTGTAACAATTTGTGTAACAATTTGGTTTTCTAATCCTCATTCTCTGCATCTGATAACATGGGATGAATCCTGACTTGAACATTCATTCAGTTGGGGCTGGAGTTGCCATTTGATGTCAGATTTTATCTGAATGAGTGAATTGATGGTTTTACTTTTAGAATCACTTGTTTTTCACTGTCTAGCTGGTGAAATGATGTGCTTTTCATTTAAGGGGTGCTTGGTCACTCCTGTTTTCAATTCCAGTAGGAAAAGTTCCCATGTTTCCTTGTTAGTGGCCACCCTACATAAAACTTAAAAAAAAAAAAATCTATCTCCAAGACATTAGAAACCTGCCTTTAGAGATCTGTCCCTCTATAGTGCTTGAAATTCCACGTGAGAGCCAATCCTGTGTGTGCTCCACCCAGTTCTTGTTTCCTGGTCTCTGTTTTCCCTGAGGCCCTTCTGAAATGAGACAGAGAATTGTCATACTTACTGTAATTTGGGGAGCCTTCTGGTGGCTTCCTTCCATTGGCTCTTCTGCCACACTTATCTCCACTCTGTGATAGTGAGTTCCCTTCAGGAGGATGTCCTGCCCCTGACCTGAGAAAGTAGTCTCTATCAGGAAGATACAAACTTGACCCAAAGGATGAGAGAGGCCCTGCCCTGTTAGACAGCCACTTCATTTTCATCCTTTACAATGTCTTTTTTTTTTTTGTCGGTGGACAGAAGAGCATTTCCTCCTTCCTAGCCCTTAGTGACCAACCCTGAGGGCTTCCTGGATCTGTTCAGATAATCCCTGAACTCTATGGACCCCGGATAAGTGGGGAGAAAAGCAAACTGATCTCAGCAGAAGGATTTTACAGAGGCCCAGATGTGAATCCTTTGGGGGAGTGAGGAGACCTGCTTTACATTTACATTGTTGCATTCCTGCAGGCTCATTATTTTATACAGATACTAACAAGATTCCGGGGTTTACAATGTGACAGGAAACAAAATTCAACTTGAAAAAAGCCAGTGTGGAGACCCAGAGTTGGAGATGGTGACCTGACCCTGACTGACCAGTCCAAGCACCTGCTGGCCCTTTGTCCCATTGACCAGTCTACCAGCATAGTTAAATTCAAGCAACATTTATTAAGTGCCTGTTGTGTAGGAGACCTACAAAGAAAACACCACCAAACAGGTCCTGCCTTCAAGGAATCCATTGTCTCTGGCTCCATTCAATTTTTTTTTTAAATCTAGTAGTAGCCAGATTGTTAGATTAACAACATTTGAATGGGCTGCTATTGCTTCATGAAGCTTACCAGCCAGGTTCCATAAAAATTTATTAAAACAACCTCTAAGGAAGGTTAATTCCAGTCTCCTGGCTCCACTGTCAAATTCTGAAGGGGTCCTATTTACATGCTGTTGTTTTATGATTGCTCCCACTGTAAAAAGAGAATAGAATAATTTTTTTGATTTCCAGCTAAATCAGTATTAAAGACCATAGAATTTTGGAGCTGGAAGGGAACTTGGGGATCTAGAACAGGGCTATCATTTTATTATTTAAACTTTTACCTTCTGTCTTAGAATCAATACTGTGTATTGGTTCCTAAGCAGAAGAGTGGTAAGGGCTAGGCAGTGGGGGTTAAGTGACTTGCTCAGGGTCACTTAGCAAGGACTTGTCTGAGGCTAGATTTGAACCCAGGTCCTCTCCCGACCTGGCTCTCAATTCACTGAGCCACCCAGCTGTCCCTAACTCCCTCATTTAAAGATGAATGCAAGTCCGCCAGCACCAAGTGACTTGCTTCAAATCACTGGCCAAGGTAATGGCAGAAGTAGCATTCAAATTCAGTTTTTCTATCTCAGTATCCAGATCTTTATATGATGCTTCCCTCTTTTGATAATAATATCTTAATAAGCCTCATGTAGTTGTTACCCTGTAGAGTTTGTGTCTTTGTAAATCCCCACATTTATATTTTCTTTTATATCTGTGGATTGTGTGGAATAAGCTGCATTAACACAATGGGATTATCCTCAGGTGATTGTTAGCAGTGAAATCAAAGAAGAGTTGCAGGAGAAATGTTAGGCTGAATCTCTTCAGTTGTAAACTGAACTTTCCAATTGTTTGTTTGTTTTTTAAGAGAAAAAAATGTGTAAATTTCTGTCTCCTCTTTTTCATAGATTCTTATCATATGAAACATATCCATATGTTGAATTTGTCCAATCTGACCTAGTCCCTTGTTTTTTTGGAAACAGTAAAGAGCAGAAATGTGAATTTGCTTTCCAAATCAATAGCCTAAATATTATGGAAAGGGCCAAAGTGATTCTTTGTAAATTCTCTGTCTGTAGCAAATCAGATGAATAGTAACATTTGAAATCCTCCTGATAGTTTAGTGTCGCCTTTAAATGCACAGGAGCTCATCATTTTTTATAATATATTTTTTAAAGTACTCATCAATTAAATATCTGGATTGCCAGAAGCATTGATTTTAAACGGGACAGTCTGCTATAACCTCAAATGATGAAGGCATTCAGTGAGGTAAGCAGTTTTTTTTTTCCTCCCCAGAGAGCATTTGCTTGTCAATTTTTATCCTAGCACAGCAAATGCAGGCATTTCCCTGTTAATTTATGATGCTAATAGGGCAGCTAGGAGGCCAGGTGGATGAAGCTGGGTTTGGATTCAGAAAGACCTGATTCTACATCCTGCCACAGACACTTAGCCCTTCTCTCTCTGCCTCAGTTCTCTTTTTTGTGAAAATGAGAACTGGATTTGCTGACCTCCCAAGGCCTCTTCTGCTCCTTAGTCTGTGATCATATGATTGTGTGATATTGTGCCTGGACCTATGAGAAAGACTATAGTCCTTAACTTTAGAGTCTCTTTTTTCCTTTTTCTTTTTAATTTGTCAAGATACAGTATTTCACCTACTTTGGAAGAATATACTAGGACTCTTTAACAACCATTTATAACACTGATAACTTGTTCTAGAGAAATGAGTTCCAAACAGTGAGCCAACAAGTGAATTTGGGGAAGCAACCCATTTTTATGTTGGGGATTTCTAGATACATTGAGAGGAGTCATCGGTACTGCCTTTTGCTTTGCCTCAGGTATACTCTTTACAGTCCATTCCTTTTGTATAGTCATGAAGAAATTCAAAATGTAGGGAAGATCTAAGCCTGTTTTCCACTCAAAACACTATAATGGAAAAAAAAATTTTTCCTGCTGCTGCTCCTACGGGCTCCTCAAATTTTCCCTTTTTTAAAAGCTTCTATCACAGATGCTTTTCCATCTTGATCATTATTTTGCATTTGTCTCTTGAATGTTTTAGGGTAATTTATATATACATGTATAAGATATCCTAAAAGTCTTTAAAAAAAAAACAAAACTTTGCCTTCCATCATAGAATGAGTATTGTATATTAGTTCCAAGAAAGAAGAACAAAAAGGGCTAGAAAATGGGGGATAAGTGACTTCCTCAAGGTCACACAGCCAGATGTGGTCAAATCTGAAATCAGATTTGAACCTAGGACCACACTTCTCTAGGCCTGGCTCTCAATTCACTAAGCCAGGGATGGGCAAACTTTTAAAGAGGGGGCCAAAGGAAAGGAAATGCTCTCTGTCAGTCTGTTTCTAAGGCAACTCTTTCAAAGTTTCATTGTATTGTATCCTACTCATTGTATTCGTCAGATTAGGAATAAAATCATGTGGCCAGATAGAACATTTCAGGGGGCCACATCTGGCCTGCTGGCCGTAGTTTGCCCATCACTGCACTAAGCCATCTAGCTGGCCCCTATAGTTCATCCTGAAGTAACAGGGAGCAACTGTCTTTTATTGGAGAGAGGTATTATGGGACTCGCACTTGGGGAAATCATTTCAGCAGCTGAATGGAGGATGAATTAAAGTGAAGAGAGACTTGAAACAGGCAGACCCACCGGCAGCTATTGCAGTGGGCCAGATGTGAGGTGATATGGGCCTGTGCTAGAGTTGTGGAGGGGTCCGAGAAGAGAAGGGGACGTATTCCCAAAACTGACACAAATGTGAGATTGGCAGGCCTTGGTAATAGATTGGATTGGAGGGGCAGAGAGATAGGGAGGAGTGGGAAGGTAGCCTGGGGTGGACGCTTAAGGTATTAGAGGATGATGTCCCCTCTACAATAACAGTTAAGTTTGGAGATGAGGCTGGTTTAGGGAGAAAGATAATGAGTTCTGTTTTGGAGTCTTTTGAGTATGAGATGTCTACTAGACATCCAGTTCAAGATATCTAAAAGGTAGTTGGAGTTGAGAGACTAGAGGTCAGCAGAGAAATTAGGGCAAGATAGGTAGAAATGGTAGTTAAATCTACTGGAGCTGAAGAGAACCAAGTGTAGTAGTACAGAGGAAGAGAAGAGGGCGGAACCCTAAGGGTTCTTTAGTCACAGGGCATGACCTGGAGGACCACCTAGCAAAGGGGGGAGACCTTTAAGAAGGGGTACATATAAGTAGGAAGAAAACCAAGAAAAGAGTAGTATTCTGGAATCCCAGAGAAAAGGGAGTACCAAGGAGGAAAGGATGATTATCATGTTGAACTGTTATCTATGTAGATATACATAAATATATTTCTAAAATTCTAATTAAATGTGAGATTTGAATGTTTATTATTTTCCAGCAAATATTCTTTTAACTTTTGCCAATAATTGAGATTTCTGATGAACATTTTGAAATTGTAGTGATCTTACCAAAAAGTTATTTGGTAATCGATCTATATATTCATTCAGTTATTAAGCATGTATCAGGCAAATATGAGGCATGGTATTGGGGGTAAAAAAAAGCAAAATGACTGGTGCTTTCTTTTAAGGAGCCAAATCCTATCCAGAATACCAGTGTACACAGAGAAAAGCTGTGTGGAGCAGTGGATTTACACTTGAAAGAACTAGATTTGAAGCTCCACTCTGCTAGTTCCCTAGCTTGAGCAAAGGCTCTTCCTTCTCTGGGCTTCAGTGTCCTCATCTGTAAAATTAGGGGATGAGACTGGATGGCCCTGAAGGTCCCTTCTCCTGAAATATATACAAAGTAATCGGGAGTGGGGAAAGGATAGGAAATAGAACCTGGAGGAGGAGGATTGAGAAAGTCCTCCTACCATTTAAAAGAGTTACTAAAATAACAGCTTGATGATTTCGATTTAGGAAGTAAACCAAATCTTTTATCTATAGGACTTTTAATAGCGTGAGCTCTGTGAGTAAATTTGGATCTTTCTGCAAATGATTTGGTTTGATTGGGAAAATCAGTACAGTACTATGCAGCCATAATTCCTTCAGCTATTTGCAGCATAGTTTGTTAAGACAAGTCTTTGCCCTCAAGGTATTTATAATAATAGCAACAATAAATTCTATTTTACAATCTTCTTCACTATCTTGGTTTTTATCTCAATCAACAAGCATTTCTTAAGCACCTAGATAAAAATAGATCCTTGCCTTGAGAAGTTTATATTCTTCAAGGAAACAACGCATAGGTACCTATATATACTAAGTATCATTTATGTGTTTCCTTTTTAAAGATCTGCTTTGATCAGTGATTTACAAAGAAGTTGAGAGGGCATAGTGATGATTCATTAGCTCTTAGAAACACTACACATCTTTTGGGGGCTAATTATAAATAACAAAATGATCATATCAGTCCATTTTCTTCAAATAATCCATTTTGCTTATACATCACAGAGAAAATTTGGAAATGTTTCCTAATTATTTACACAAAATGAAATAGGCCCTGTCCTCAAGGAGCTTACATTTTAATGGGATGACATATAAGTTATGTATATACAAAGTATATACAAAAGGAATAGAGGGTAGGATGTGGTGGAAGCAATCAGGAAAAGCTTCCTATAGAAGATAGCTTGAGTTGAGTTTTTAAGGAAACCTGAAATTCCAAGAAACAGAAGTGAGGAGGGAGCTAGAATGTTAGCTATGAGGAATAGCCCGTGTGGATTCAGAAGAAAGGAGTAATGTAAGAAAGCTTGCTTTAAATGCCACACAGGAGTTTGTGTATGATCCTAAAAGTAAATAGGAAGCTAACCAGGTTTATTGAGTAAAGGAGTGACCTGGTAAGACATGGACTTTAAGGAAAATTACTTTAGCACTGTACAGAAGACAAAATAGCATAGAGAGAGACCTGAAAACAAGAAATCCAAAGACGTGGCTACTGTAATAGTCTTTTGTCTTTAGTTGAATGCATAATTATTGACTATAAAATAGTTTCCACTCACATGACCTTGATCCTGTTTTTGGCCTTCATCACTTGCCTCTCACCTGAACTACCATGATAGCCAGACTGCTTCAGTTCCAGCCACCCAAGGTCCTGCCCTGGGGCATCTTCCCTTCCCCTTTTGAATTCTCTCAGTAGTTCTCATTATTTATATGCAGATGACTCACAAATGTGTGTGTGTGCGAATGTGTGTGTGTGTAATTTCCAGTCCCAATAACTTCCCTAGGCTTTAGTACCTCTCCAATTCTAAACTCTATCTAAAAAGATAGCATTTACTGTATACAGGAATGGGAGATGACCTGGAAGCTTTTACTTAAACTCCACATATTGGGCAGTTGCTCTAGAAACTACTATTAGACACTTTCATGTGAATATTTCTGTTGAGCTGACAGATGATGAATGTCTCACACAGTTCTTGAATCTGATCCGTGCTTTCTTGGTGCCTGCTTTGTAAGTAACGACCCACCTAAAGCTCCAGGGAAGTCAACTTAATTTCCTTGGACTCCTGGGGAATCATCCCATCTTGAGGCCCAATGAAGGCATTTTTCTTCCCTTGCGCTTCAGGAACAGGTTGATTTTAGCATCTGTTAAGAGCTTGTCCTATCAGGCATTGAACCCACTCACCAATTGATTCTTTCTGTAGTCCTCTTTGTTACCTGCCCGTTGTTGAAATTAAACCAGATGCAGATAAAAGAATTGTGTCTTCTCCATTTTAGGAAGCTACTTTTTAGAGACAGCATGGCATAGTGGATAGGACAGGACTTCAGGACAGAAAAGCCTGAATCCAAATCCTGCTTCAGACCTTACTTGTTATATGATTCTAGTCAAGTCCCTTAACCTTTCTGCGTCTCAGCTTCCTCATCGCAAAACAAGGGATTGGATGGACATGATGGCCCTTAAAATCCCTTCCCACTCTAAGTCTCTGATCCTACTTGGCTTCTTGATAGCCTGGAATTCAATAAAACACAATGTATAGTTACAGTGTCAAAATAGGAAGGAAAAAAAAAAAGGAATGTGTACTGGTTTGTAATCAGTTAACACATCTTACTGGGTATTCTCTGTAGGTCCAGCTCTCAGCTAGACTCTAAATCTGATGGGTATTATTCCAATCCACAGCACTTATCATCCCAAGTAGGAGCTTCTTGGCAGGTGGCTCAGGCACAAGGAGTTCATAGGAGAGGTAGCTAGTTCAGATACGGGTCATGATAGCAAGTCATTTCCACCAGCATATTTGGAGCAGGAGAGAGTAAGATTTCTAGAGTGATTGGTTTGAGATAGTATGAATGAAATTTACTTGCTATCTCAGTAAACAGTGTCCTTTCTTACCTTATCCCAATAAGAGCCTAAGTTATGCCAACCATATCTAATGTGTTAATAAATAGGTCTCTCTGGTTTTAGTAGGTAATAAAGGGAAAAGGCAGCCTTTTTGTTGTTGTTTCCAGGTTAAAATTTATCATCACTTCCTCTTATTAATCTTCACGTCACATATGCTAGGATTTAATAAGGAAGACAACAGTGTGTGATTGTGTAGAAACTTTCTCATTCTTTGATGAATAAGTAGTGATATCCATTGTTCTATTTAAGGTATTAACCTCCATTACTAGTCAGCAAATGAATTCTCTAAATAGTAGACTGATTTTATCCTACAAAGTCTTAGAATTTCAATGATGAACAGTGATTTTTAGCATCACGTTTCTGCTAGTATGAAAAGTTTCCTTTCTTCAGAAATTTAATGCAACCAACTTATAAATCCCTGTATCATTTTTCAGTTACATATTAAAAAAATTTCTCCTTTGAGAATCGTATTGATTTTGCCTTCTTCAGAAGAACAAACTAGAAGGCAGGTATTATCTACTATGGTTTAAGTTACAGAGCAAAGTTAAGCAACACCTCTTGACTGCTGATTCAGCCTTTGATTTTCCATAGTGCCCTAATAAGCAAATATTCACCTATTTGAGCTAAAATTTCTTTGTAAAATTGAGTCATCCATCATTTTTATTACATCATTCTATTTTCATGTGATTTTAAGGGATAAATATAAATCCACAGGAGTATATGACTATCATTAGAAATGTGTGTCCACATTTATGAGAAGTGGGGGAAAGCCTTTATTTTTTGTTGTGGAAAACTTCTCAGTTTAGGAAATATGCTTATTTAAGAGGCAGTGTAGTACAGAAAATGGAGAGCTGGCCTTGAAGTCAAGATGATCTGGGATCTGCCTGAGACACCTACTAGCAATGTGACCCTGAGCAAGTCTCCTACAACTCTTAGTGATTCCCTGGCAACTCTCTAAGGCTTACCCTACATCTGCAGAAATAGAGGGTATCTGACAGATCCCCTCCTCTAATTTTTAAGTGGTAAAACCAACTCATTACAGTCAAATGTTCAAATTCACAATATTTATAGTGGATTTATATACTTTAAGATTTTAGTTAATGTTAATTGGTATATTCCAGTGACCTAGAAAATGAGAATGCAAAGTAAGAAATAATTAGGTCAGAACTTAAAAGTAGGACCATATACATATAAATATTTTTACAATCCATTCAAAATTAGAAAATTCCTTGCATAATAGAAATGTGTATCAGATAGATAACAGGTAGATAATTATATAATTCATATGGTAAAGGACAAATGATCTAAGCTTTCAAGGGAAGTAATGGTGCTGGGGCAGGGGAGAGCAGAAATAACACTTCCTCGGCCTTAAGTTATAGTAATATGAAGTAATCATTAAAACTATTCTGTACTGATTAGAGAATTAGAAAAGTGGAACAGCTAGGTGGCTCAGTGGATAGAGAACCAGGCCTGGAGATGGGAGGTCCTGACCTCAGATACTTCCTAGCTGTGTGACCCTGGGCAAGTCACTTAACTCCAGTTGCCTGATAACTATCAATTCTAAGACAGAAGAAGGGCTTTAAAAAAAATTTTTTTAAGTGGATTAGCAGAACAGATAGATAAGGAAGAATCAGAAACAATCAAATCAATTACCCAGTATTTGAAAACCCAAGAATACAAACTACTTGGAAAAGAATTCTCTCTTTAGCAAAAACTGCTGGAAAATCTATAAGAAAAAAGTGCTGGAAAGCACTTCGGCAGAAATTAAGTTCAGACCAATACCTTGTACCATATACTCCAACATAACAGAAAATGAATTTATGACCTGAACATAAAAAAATCTATTATTATTGTATAGTTATTTCCCACTCTCTGTTATCCCATTTGGGGTTTTCTTGGCAAAGATATTGGATTGGTTTGCCATTTCTATCTTTAGCTCATTTGACAGACGAGAAAACTGAGACAAACAGGGCTAAATGACTTGCCCAAGGTCACACAGCTAGGAAGTGTCGGAAGCCAGATTTGAACTCAAAAAAGACAAGTCTTCCTAATTCCAGGCCTTTATTCACTATGACACCTAACGTATACTAAAAATGGACTTAAAGCCTGAACATAAAAGATCATACTACTACAGACAAAAAAAGTGCCACCCTAGTCTGGTACCTTTTGATTGTGGTTAATGGTAGGATTCTTAACGAAAAGAGAGGTAGAAATGATCCAGAAAGATAAAATAGACCATTTCAGTTACCTGATTGAAAAGGTTTTACATAATCAAAATCATTGTAACTAAAATAAAAGAAAATATCAATTTAGGAGAAAATCTTTACCTTGAATATCTCTAATCCATATCTCATGTAGTGTACCTTGTTTAATACCCTCCCATAAAACCTGGAAAGGGGGATCCATCCAACGTGCCCAAAGGCCTTTCCTCTCTCTCTTTCTTTTGAATAGTATCTGTGACTGGCTTACCTCCTTAAATGGTCATACATATTCCAGGGAATAGGTTATTTTATGCCATTCCTTGTGCCCAAGCCCTCATAGGTAATACAGTATGGACCATACACACACCATACATCTTTTCATTGCTTTTTGGATTACCTGCTACTTAGATTCTTGGGAGGCTGTGAGGGTTCATGGTCTGCAGGTGCATAGCACTACCAGGAGAATATTGGTGTAAAAAAAAGGAAACAAGCAAACACTTATTAATACCTCCTATGTGTTAGGCACTGTGCTTTACATAATACTTTACAAATATTCTTGTATTTAATCCTCACAACAGCTCTGGGAGATAGGTGCTATTATTATCTCCATTTTACAGTTGAGGAAACTGAGGCAGGTAGAGGTTAAGTGACTCGTCTACCTACACAGCTAGTATCTAAGGCCAGATTTTAACTCATATCTTCTTAAATCTAAGCATCCTTATTTTCCTCATCTTAAAGACAAGCATCATAATAACTAACACCTGTCTTTCAGGGCTTCCTTCATGAGACTCAAATGAGAGAATATTTGTTAAGTGCTTACCACAGTTCTTAGCATATACTGGTGCTATGTAAATGTGTATCATTATTATCATAATTATTTTTATTATAATGATAATGGCAAAACTTGTTCTATGCATATATTTTCCTAGTTTATGTCTTGCTTGATACAAATAATTAGGAGGTTGTTGGATAAAAATTACCTCTTGAATCTATCAAAGACTCGTATTTTTAGCAGACACTAGAAAAACACTTTTGGAAAAGAGTCTTTCCGGTTGTATTTTCCCTCAACAAAATTAATGTGTTTTTAAGTAATCAACTTATAGAAAACAATTGTATCTTGTGTTATCTGCAACCCAGCTTTATCAGTTGAGTAATTTCAGGGGCTTGAATGCAGCCTGTCCAAAACTAAACTTATCCTCTTCCCCTCTTCCAAACTTCCCTGTTTCTTTCAGTGGGGTCACCATCTTTCTAATCTCCCAGGTTTGTAACCCCAGAATTGCCCTTGATTCCTTACCCCACACAGTCAGTTGCCCAAAATCTTGCCATTTCTTTCTTCCCTCTATCCCTCACATCTAACTGACCCCTTCCATCCACTCATTCAACTCCCACTTCAGTTTAGGCCTTTATTACTTCTCACTTAAATTATTGCAACAACCTTTTAATTGTTCTTCCTGCCTCCAGTCATACACCATTCCAAAGTAATATTCTTTACACACAGCTCTGATCATATGGCCCTACTCAATCCATTTTTATTGCTTCTAGAATAAAATATAAGCCCCTCGATTTAGTTTGGGGGGGGGTTATACTCTTCCATTCCATCTTAGAATCAATACTGTGTATCGGTTCCCAGGCAAAAGAGGGGTAAGGGCTAGGCAATGGGGGTTAAGTGACTTGACCAGGATTACACAGCTTGGAAGTGTCTACCTAGCCTCCCCTCCCACCAGTGCACCCCCCAACCCCCACTCTGTTTAGCTTTCGAAGTCTGACATACACAACCTGATCCCAGCCTATCATTCCAGCCTTGTTGGACATTACTCCCTTACCTGCATTCTCTTGTCACCAAACTGGCCTTCTCTCTGCTCTCATACACAACATTCATTCTTCTGCCTGGGCCATCCCACATACCTGAGCTGCATTCCCTCCTTTCTTCTGCCACAAAGGCCTTCTCTTCTGCATTGAAACTTTTTCTAATCACCCCACAGGTTAGTGCCCTCTTTGTTATCTTGTTAGCTGCTTTGTAGATATTCTTATTTATTCACTTTATATTTGTGCTGGGTATAGTTATTATAGGGGGCAGCTGAGTGGCTCAGTGGATTGAGAGCCAGGCCTAGAGACTGGAGGTCCTAGGTTCAAACCCGGCCTCGGACACTTCCAGCTGTGTGACCTTGGGCAAGTCACTTGACCCCTACTGCCCACCCTTACCACTCCTGGGCCAAGGACGGTCCCTAGCCCAGATGAAAAAGGAGGAGAGTTGGGCGTGGGGCTAGCAACCCCACCCTGTAAAAACTACATCTGCTAAAGAAACTGCAACCTAAAGTAGGGGCAGCTGGGCTAGCTCAGTGGATTGAGAGCCAGGCCTAGAGACAAAAAGGTCCTAGGTTCAAGTCCTGGCTCAGACACTTCCCAGCTGGGTGACCCTGAGCGACTGTGTGTCCCATTGCCTACTGGTTGTGGCCCTATGCTCCTTGAATGGAGTCCCAGGATAAAAAAAAAAATAGTTATTATAGGTGTTTCTGTCATTGTGCTTGTGCCCCTGGCACTTAGCACAGATGGTTAATATATACTTTTTGATTGATTTCTGAAAGCCTGCCAGTTCCCTCGTCACATTTTCGTCACAGCTTTGCAGAAATTAGAATATAGGCATTTGAGTTGGTAGTTCTTCATGTCTTATCATTTGCCTATATCAATTGTAATACTCATCATTTGGCATCTTTTTTTTCAGTTGCTTTAAGAACCTGCCCTTCAGTATCCCAAAACGTGTGTTGCTTCTATCATGAATTTCCATTGTAAATACTTGTTTCAAGTAAGCTTTTCTGCCTTTGGTACTGTTTCCATTTCCTCATTGAGATCATTTTAGAATCCAGATTTTTAGACCAAGAGTTTAGAATCCACATATGGTAGCTCTGTTTTTAATTTAAGGGGGTGGGGATTTATTATAGATATACTAATAGAGATCTCACCTCTTGTTTCATTCTTTGTTGTTGTTGTTTTTTTCCATTTTCATCTTAAAAAGATCTTGTCCTGACTCAATTGAGTCTCACACCAAGGTCTGTGCAGATTCATTTTTCTCTCCACTCTTTTTTTAAGGACAGCCATAATTTTCTACCATTTCAGTAATGATAGCTAGTACTCCTACAGTACTTTAAGGTTTAAAATTCGGTTTAATATGTTGTCTCGTTTGAGGCAGCTAAGTGACAAATGTTAGAGGGGCTGTGGGAAAACAGAAACATTAATGTACTATTGACAGAGCTGTGAAAAAGTGATGCAGTGGACTGTGTTAGACCTGGAGTCATGAAAACTTGCATTCAGATCCAGGCAGTCAGCATTTAAGCGACTTGTCTAGGGGACACATAGCTAGGAAGTGTCTGAAGCCACATTTGAGCCCAGGGCCTCCTGTCTCCAGGCCTGGCTCTCTATCCTCTGTGCCACCTAGCTGCCCTTATTAGATCTTTCAGAGTTGTTTATCTTTACAGTATTATTGTTATTGTATAAATTGTTTTCTTGGTTCTGCTTATTTCACCTTTCATCGGTTCATTCAAGTACTCTCAGATTTCTTTAAAATATTCCCTTCATTTCTTATAGCACAATAGTATTCCTTTGAGTTATTTGCCATCATTTATTCAGCACTCCCATTTGATGGGCACTTCTTTAGCATCCAGTTATTTGTCACCCAAAAAAGAGCTGGGGTAAACATTTTTGTTCATATGGATGGATCCTTTTCCTCTTTCTTTGATCTTTTTGAGGTGTAGGTATAATAGTCACAGCATTATGTACAGTTTAATAACTTTGGGGGTACAATTCCAAACTGCTTTTCTTAATGGATGGAACAATGCACAGCTCCGCCAATAGTACATTAATGTTTCTATTTTCAGGGAAATTTAGGTATTTTATAGATATGTATTTAAAGTGTGGCCGCCAGCCAGGAATCCACAATTCAGGTTGATTCCGTAATTAAATCAGACCCAAGTCAGCATCAGGTTAGGCAGTTTATTTACAATTAGGAAGGTAAAGGTATGGGAATAAAGAGAAAGGGAGAGGCTAGTCCAGGCCAGCGGAGGCCTGGACAAGAGAGAAGGTTAAAAGGCTAAATAAGTTAGGCTGCAAGCCACAAGGCCCAGCAACCAGATAGGCTGGTGCCTACTTAAGGCAGAGTTTGGAAGCGGCCTAGGTAGGCCCAGGAAGTCAGCCTAACTTACCCACGTGACCATTCAGAGTGTAAGCTGTCTGAGGTCTCAGGAGATCCTTCAGCACGGGGTTCAAGGCGGGAACTGCCTCCACAGGAAGTAACCAACATACTTAAAGAGATCATGTCTTTCGTCACTTCCCGTGGGTCCACCTCTAATTCAAGTGGACAAATGGCAGTCTCTACATTGATTTGGACTGCCCAAAGGGCCGTCCCTTGTTCTTGATTTGTTACTTATTGTCACGTGTGGGTAACTCGTCCCCCCTCCCCATTAAGGGAGGTGAGGATTACATCATTTCTATGCCTAGGATGAGTAGAGTTTTGACTATGAATTGGCTAGAGTTAATTCCATTTACACATTTCCCACAGCCCCTCTAACATTTGTCATTTTCCTTTTTTGTCAGTTTTGCCAAACTGTTGAGTAGGAGGTCAAACCTAATGGTTAATTTAATTTGCCATTATTATTATTATTATTATTATTATTATTATTATTATTATTAGTGATTTAGATTAATATGCATGTTAATAGGTTGGATTTCCTGCCTGTTCATATCTTAGATCATTTATTAATTGGTGAAAGGTTCTTTTGCTATACATCTTAGAGATGAGAACCTAATGATAGAAACTTGCCACAAAGATTATTTGTTTCTCTTCTAATTTTAGCTGCATAATTTTTGTACAAATCAAAATTTTCTATTTTTATTATCTATGATCTCTTGTCTGATCAGGAATTTTTTTTCCCCATCCTTAACTCTGAAAGGTAATTTCTTTCTTGCTTCTCCAATTGTTTATAGTGACATCCTTTATGTCATATCCTGAGTTTCTTCCAGCCTGCTTTCCTGTTTTCCCAACTGTTTTTTGTCAGACAGTTTTTACTCCAGTAATTGGGATCTTTGGGTTTGTCAAGTACTTCATTACCATGTTCATTTGCCTCTATAAGTTTTTGCAAGTGTGTTTTTATCAGGGCTTCTAACTGTTTTGTATCATATGCTCCTGGCATTTTGATGCAGCTTTTGATGCTTTTCTCAGAATAATGTTTTTATAAACGAATAAAATAGAATACATAGGAACACAAAAGAAACCTTATATGGAAATATTTTCAGAGGAAAAAAGTTTAAGTTCACATACTGGTTTATATTTTAAATCAGCTTTGCTCTTGTCTGTTCAGTCCCTTTGCCAAGAAAACCAAGAGTTCTGGATTCTGTAAGACCTTTTCATTGTGATGAGTGCTTCATATCAGTTAAAACTTTTGGAGAAAAATATGGAGCATCTATGTCAATAGATTCCGTGATTCCTCTCCAGTTTTTTGGCATCAGTAGTTTGTTTGAAGGGGTCAGATTGGATATTATGATTGCATAGCTAACTTCTTATATTAATAATTTATTCCAATTTTAGGGTATTCTTATCTAAAAAGTCAGCAGTCTGTCTCTACACTCATACCTGATTCAGAAATGAGTCACACATCAGTAATTTTTTGCCCCCAGATCTAGTTGGTTGCTTTTTTGTGTAGCAGTTTAATATTTGCCAGGCCCCTTACCTTTGGGGGAAATTGAGCCAATCTGCCACATTTTTACCTTTCATTTTGAAGGAAGAATGTAAGACAGTTGACGGGAGACTTCTGTAAATTCTGTAAGCCCATGATCTCTTTCTGCTTCTTTGTCCTTAACCAAATTTTCTGACATTCTTTTTTGTTGCATCTATTCCATTCTTCTGTTTGTATTGAATTCCCTGACTATGAATTCATAACTTGATTTCTTTTGGAGGATCTTGAGGAACTTTCTCTACCTTTTTGTCTGCTGCAACAGATGTTGGCACCTAAACTGCACTCATCGTTATCTTCTTGGCAGTCTTTTTGTTTATGGTTATCAGGAGGACTACAAGACAAGATGGCCCTGTCTGTGTCTGATGAATCTGAGCACAAGATAAAACTAATTGCTCCAGGCCTCTTACATGCCTCTCTTAGGATTATCTACAAGCCATCCTTCCATTTAACTGCAACTTCCTTGTGTTCTGGTTTCTGTTATACTGAGAGCACTGTTGATATATTGTATGCCAACTCCTTGGTCATTGAACAGGGTTCTCACATTTAGGTCCTAATGATTAAATGTTTCTAAGTGGTTTACCAACTGATTCCTCGCCTTTTCAGCCATTGTCATGATCACTATGGAAGCAGAACGGGACTGACTATAAAGGACTAAGGCACATTTCAGATTTGTTTGTCTCCCAGGCTGTCTGGTGGCCAGCTGATGACAGCCTTGTGCATGTTGGGCCTCAGGTAGCACACATACCCTGAGTCTTTTCAGTATAATAGAAACTGCTGGAATTTGTAGTCTACTGGTCTAGCCTTGAGAGCCCAGGATGACCGCTAGGCCATAACGGATGGTACTTTGAAGTAGGAATTTTGTCAAAAGCAGTTCTCAGTGAGAGGCAAAAATACTCTGGTATTTAAAAAAAATTACTGTGGGCATAAGAAAATTTAAGGGTTTTTTTTTGTCAGGTTCAGACTTCATGAAAAGGTAGGCTAGAATATAGACTTCCATTAGCATTACTTTCTAATAACTTACTAGTTTAGGTCTGAAACAGTAAATAAAATCATTGTGAATATGAAGAATCAATTTTAAGTGGACCAAAATATTAGTGCATGTGGAAACAGATATGTCCCGTTTCCCATCAAAAATGAATATCGAGGGGGCAGTTGGATGGCTCAGTGGATTGAGAGCCAGGCCCAAAGATGAGAGGTCCTGGGTTCAAATCTAGTCTCAGACACTTCCTGGCTGTGTGACCTCGGGCAAGTCACTTAACCCCCATTGCCTAGCCCTTACCACTCTTCTGCCTTGGAACCAAGTATTGATTCTAAGACAGAAGGTAAGGTTTAAAAAAAAATGAATATCGATAATCCCTAGAAAATCGAGAACACTAAAAAATTCCCATGTTCATAGCTCTTTTGTGTGGGTGTATATAGTTGCAAAGAACTGGAAACAAAGTAATCGTCTATCAGTTGAGGAATGTACAAGTAAATTGTGGCATGTGATGAATGCAATATAATATTATTGCACAGCAAAGAACAACAAATATGCAGAATTCCAGGCATAGAAAGAGTTATGTGCACAGACACAGAGTAAAACAGAAGCTAGAAAACTATAAACGATTACTCCAACACTATAACTAGGACCCCTCTCCCTCCAAAATGAACTTTGCATAATTATAAGGAGCAAGTTTGATCCAGGTAAAGAATTAAGAAAACACACCACTCTCCCTTCTTTACAGGGGTAGGGACTATGGGTGTGAAATACTGCCTAGAATATCGGAGGTGGTTGATGTATGGTTTTGATAACTGTTTTTACCCTGCTTTGCCTTTGTTACAAGCAATCACTCACTGAATGAGGGAGCCGAGAGATTCAGAAATCAAAGCTATGTAAAAATAAAAGGTCTCAATAAACATTTCTCTGAAAATGTTAAAAATAGACATCAGTATATAGTTGAAGTAATCCTTACTCATGCTAAGGTGGCTCTGAAATTCCTTCTGAGTTTTTGATGTTTGCCCTTTGCCTGATTCTGCAGTCATCACCCTTACCCAGTGACATCTCCAGCTGTTCCTTTGTGAATTTGCTGAGTTCATAGAAATATGGTTTCAAGTAGGAGGTACAGATGGTCCAAGAGAGTTCTTCTTTAAAGAACAAATATCTTGCTTAATTAGTGAAAGTGGCACATGAAATATATGAAAGGGAGCCAGCTGAGTCAAATATTTACTGGTTTTATATATGATTGCAAAAAAATACGTAATGTGTAAAAAGGAAAAGAAAATTATACAGTGTTCTCTTGTGCTCTTTTGTGTGTGTGTTTGTGTATATACACACACATTTTGAGACTATACCAAGTTTCTTTTGTTGTTCATTCATTTCAGTTATGCTTAACTTATTATGACTCCATTTAGGCTTTTCTTCTTAGCAAAGATACTGGAGTAGTTTGCCTTTTTTCTTTCTCCAGATCATTTTACAGAAGAGAAAACAAAGGCCAACAGGCCAACCACTTTAAAAAACTATGCTTTGTGCTGTAAGGTAGGTGCTATTGTTATCCCTACTTTACAGAAAGATAAAATGAGGCAGACAGCATTTAAATTACTTTTCCCAGGACCACACAGGTAGGAAGTGTCTGAGGCTGGATTTGAACTCAGGCCTTCCTAACTTCAAACCCAGTGCACTCTCCACTGAGCCACTTATCTGCTACCTATTTTATATTTATAAAGTATAAATATAAACATAAAAATATAGACATATATAAAGATGTGTCTGCCATTAGTTGGCTACACAACCTTGGACCAACTAATCTCTCTGGAACCCAGTTTCTTCAACCAGTAAAATGAAGGAATTGGATCTGATTATATCTAAGGTCCCTTGAGGCTAGTTCTCCCCAAATATATAATATATGATTCTTTGACATGACTACATTAAAACTTAGCTTTCTAGAACCCTAGAGGAGTGTGTTATTGTAGGTAGTCATTTTCCAAATATTTAAAGGTTTAAATACCTTTAAGAGCTAAAACTTTGTTATAACTATCTTGAATTAAGGCATGTTTAACTTGTATTGTATACATACAGCCTTAAATATGCACCCTAGGTCATTTTCCATTGGTGACTCAAGATCATGATGAGTAATGAAAGTAGTTGACATTTATAATGTACCATAAGATTTAATATGTTTTCTTTCTTCACCAGACCTGAGGTAAACCATAGAAATAGTATTTTTCCCATTTTATAAATGAGGGAAGTACTATAACTGAGAATTTAAGTGGCTTTCCCAGGATCCTTTGCCTACTACGTTTCAGAGTTCGGATTTGAACTCAGGTCTTTATTGCTCTCTGAGGAAGCACTTTTTCCTCTAGACCTATATTTCTATATTGTTTCTATATTGTAACCCTGTGTTGAACTGGAGTGGATTTTTCTGAAGCCTGGTAACCTATACTGAGTGCTTTTCAATTTCTATATTCCCTCCACCCCACCACAGACACACACCTGTTGAAATCCTACCCATCCATCAAAGGATGAAATGACCTTCTCTTCTCTCTCTAGCCTGATGTGACTGCCCGTGTCTCTGAAATCTCTCAAAATGTTATACTTCCTCATGCTCTTAAAATAACCTATCTTTATAGTATTGTTATGAGTATTTAGGTTACTAGGTTGCCTAACCATTAGAGAAAATCAGAAACATCCAAATCTAAATTGGATCTCAGACATTTCCTAGCTGTGTGACCCTGGGAAAGTCACATAACCTCTCTCAGCCTCATTTTCTTCTCTATCCTCATTCTCTAAAATGAGGATAATGACATCTCCCTCACAGTGTTGTCTCAAGGATCAAATGAGAGTATTACATTGCTTCGCAAGCCTTAAAGCACTTCGGAAATGCTGACTATCATTATTACCATTATTAGTATCATCTTCAGAGACATTCTTTTTTTTTTTAATCATATATTTTTTCTTCAGTGTCTTGTGTATAGGCTTTAAAAGTGTATTAAAGTGTGATGTAGCAGAAAAAGGACTGGATTTGCAAAGTACCTATGGTCAGTTCTGGCTCCACCCCTTGCTACTTCTTTGGCTTTGGCTTTGACTCAAATTCCTCTTCTGAAAAAATAAGGGGGTTGGACTAGATCAGCGGTGTCAAAACACTCGGCTCCTAGGCCAGTAAATAAAAAGACCAAAATGTAGATAATGTTATATTTTAAAATTAAGCCAGTGTGGAGCTGAATAGGGATCCTTATGTATGGATCAGTGGCCCCTGTTTCTATTTGAGTTTGATACCACTGGACTTTCTGGCTGATCTCTAAGGCAGCTCATAGCTTTACATCAGAACCAATGATCTACTTCTAGTCAACAAAATCAATCCAACAAATATTTATTAAAGAATTAGTCATAAAGATGAGGAAAAAGATGATTTCAGAGGAAGCCAGGCAGCTTCCTCTGAGGTGGTACAAAGAGAAGTGAGCAGAACCCGAGGGATGTTCGCTTCAAAAACAATGACATTGTATAGAAAGAAGGACTTGGAAGGACTTTGGACTCTGATGAATGCCATGCTCCACCCCAGATCCAGAAGACATAAGATGAGATAGACCACTTGTCTCCTGCCAGAACAGTGATAAACTCAAAATGCAGAGAGAAGCAGTCAGTTTGAGGAATGGCCAATGAGGGAATGAGTTTTGTTGCTCTTTGCTTACTTTTGATTACAGTTTTATCTTTAGGGTTATTTTCTCTTTCTTTTTGGTTCAATAGCAGAAAGGTAGAATAATTAGGAGAGACAGAATATAAATACACATAAAATAAAGAAATATGTTTGCATAGGAGGAAACAGTCAATAAACCTCTATTAAGAGTTATGTGACCTGAATTGTGTTAAGGAAGCAAAAACATGGCCTCTCCCCTAAGAAGGCCCCATTCTGATGGGGGAGACAAATGCAAAGAACTAGCTCTCTATAAGGTAAAGATAGTGGAAATGGAAAGTAATTTCAGGGGTCAGACACAAGCTGTAAGTGGACTTGAAGGCCACTGGTAGCTGTTGGGATGTGAGCTGAGTCTTAAAAGAAGCCAGGATGCTTAAGTGAGTGATGAGAAAGCCTTCAAGGCATATGGACAGCCAGTCAAAAGGCGTGGAAATCTGGAGATGAAAGGTAGTATACCATGAACAGGAAGAAAATCTTTGTGGCCAAAGCAGAGAGTTAAGTGTTTTTTTAAAAAGCCTGGAAAGGGCCTGGGGTGTAAAGGACTATAAATACCAAGCAAGATTGGAGAGGATGGAGGAACTTCCCAGAGGAGATAGTATACTAGTTTATCCCTGAAGCAAGACTAGAATTGAGAGAAGAAATGGGGATAAGGATGTAGGATAAGGTTTGTGCAGAGAAAGTATCCAATGCCAGAAATAGCTAGTAGCTCAATTCATTAAGAGTCTAAGTGGCCTGTGATTTAATAGGTTTGGTTACTTCTTCTGCCAGTGCCTACCACAGTTCATCCATTATGATTTTTGCCAGTGTCCTTCCAAAAATCCTATGTCAACTATCTACACAATGTATGAGATATTCCATCGGTGCTGTGAATACTTGATGGTATCATAGTACCAGTACTACATGGACTTTCTCCTCCACGATGGCCTATGGGCATTTTGCTTATAGCTTTCAATCATTAAATTGACAATCCACTATGGATTTCCCAGATTAACAAACTTCTAGAATTGTGTGAGAATAGTATGTACTTTGAGAGAAGACATAAGAAGCTCCTCCTAAGTTTTTGGGGTTTTTGCATCTACTTTGAAAGTTGATTTTGCTTAGATTCTAGTATTTAGCTGTGTTCTTTTTAAACATATATATTTAATTTATTTTTCCACAGTTACATGTAAAAACACTTGCCAACATTATAAAAAGAATTTTGAGTCTTGAATTCTTTTCCTCCCTCCCTCCACTGAGATGTGAGAAACAATCTCACATAAGTTTTACATGGGCAGTTATGTAAAACATTTTTGTACATATAGGTCCTTCCCCTTTTTGTTTTTTATCTTTTGGGTATATAAATCTAGTAATGGTATTGCTGGGTCAAAGGGTATGTACTGTTTTATAGTCCTTTGGGCGTAGTTTTAAATTGCTCTCCAGAGTCAGCTATGTTCTAAATAGGTAATCAGTAAATATTTTTAAGTGCCTACTATGTGTCAGGCACTATGCTAAGTGTTGAGATACATAAGCCTCCCCTCAAAAAGGAAAAGGCTATAAAGTATAGATGGGTCATGCTGGGTAAAATGTCAGAAGAATATTGTACTCAGTAACAGCAATAATGTGCAATGATCAGCTGTGGATGACTTAACTATTATCAGCAATGCAAGGATCCAGGATGACACTCTAAAGGATTCATTGTAAAAAATGTTAACCACTATCATAGAAGAAACTGACAGTCTAAATGTATATTGAAGCATACCATTTTTCACTTTATTTCCTCCATGGATTTAGCTCTAGTATAAGCAATATGTCTTTCACATGATGAACATGGAAATATGTATTGCATGATAGCACAGGTACATCCCATATCATATTATGTGGAGGGAAGGAGAGAACATGAATCAGCAAATGATTATTAAAATAGAATCTAGGGGCTAAAATAAATAATGAAGTTAACATTTTCTTTGCAAATGATATGATGGCATACATAGAGAGCCCCAGAGAATCAACCAGAAATCTAATTGAAGCAATTAATAACTTTAACAAAGTCACAGGATATAAAATAAACCCACATAAGTTATCAGCATTTATATTTGCCACCAATGAAGTCCAACAGCTAGAGACAGAAAGAGAAATTCCATTTAAAATTGTATTTGCATGCAATGTGGAAAAATTATAAAAAATAAAACACGGAGTGGGGAAAGAGCTTACTATATGCCAGGCACTTTACTGAACACTGGAAATAAAATTACAAGCAGAAAGACAGTTTCAACACATAAGGAGACTGAAAAGTGGAAGGAGTGGAGAGAGAGATAAAGGCACCCAGTGTAAGGGGCCCCATAGAAAAAGTCTGGGATGGTCAAGACTGCAGAGGAATACATTCCTGGAAAGGAATGAAGACATGCTTGCCTAGGCCTCCTCCTTGAAATGGAAACCCTGGTAGGAACCTGCCAATTAGAAGGGAAACCCACGGGGCTGGAGGATCCTCCCAAAGTGTTAAATTCAGAGCTTAGAGTGACCTTCCAGAATTAAGAGAGTTTCTATGGCATTTGAGAGAAAATTCAGGCATCAGAAGTACAAGATTCAAACCCAGGTCTTCCCAAACCTGAATAAAGGTAATATTTGTGTCCTTTGAAAGCTACATAAATAGTGATTAAGATTCTTGAAGCTCAGATATTACGTTGTATTGTAATATCTGAGATTATTCCCATTGATGTTAGCTACTAGGTCTTAAAATGACAAAGTAGACAAGTTTACCCTGATCTACCTCCCTTTCCACACTCCTCTCTTATCTCCTAGTTGTCCACCTTCCTTCTATGTCCAAAGCTCTTACTATGGTTCTCTTTATCAAAACCAGACTTCTCCTGAAAAATAATTTCATACTAAATATTATTACCCTTCTCTGTGGTATTTTAAAAGATCTTAACAGCCCAGTTTAATTTCTGACTGGTGGAATCTGAGAAGCCTTTGTGGGCAAAGGACTTATGCAGTTTCTCAACTTCCTCGTGGTATGGAAGCAAGAACCTTGATTATGGAGTCAGGAGATGGAGGTTCCTACTAGCTAGGAGACCGTGGGCAAGGCAACTGTAGTTTTTCTTATTTGTAAAATGGATCAATTGTACTAGGTGATCTCTGAGGCTTTTTTCAGCTCAGAACACCCGTGTTTCTAAACTTGACCCCTTCTTCCTTCTGAAAGGTCCTTGCTTATATCATTTGCCATCTGGCATTTCAGTAATGCCTCTGGACCTCTTATCTCCATACGCAGGACAGTTCTTGAGAGGAGGTTTTAGAAATAAATACTATGGGCTCTTTCCTCCCTGGTGAAGGGATTTTTTTTCTCCTGGTAGTGTCTCATTGTCAGCAAATAATATCCTAGTATATCTATCAGGCAAAGTCTTCTCCTGGACTGAGCACCTCTATTTGGCCCTGCCTTCTGATAACCCTGAGGCCTCAGTTGTGATTGTGTCAGCTGTTACTTTGCTGAAAACACCACCAAGTTCTAGGTTCCTGATCAATTCAATTAGAACTTGGGGTTCCCCAGAGCTTTTAAGAGAATTGTGCCAGCTCAGCTGTCTTTGCAGTTTGCATACTTTTGGAAAGGCATTCTGGAGAATTTGCACCTGCCAGCTTAACAGCTGCCAAGCACCAGATACCATTGGAGCAACTGTTGGCTCCATGAAGCCCAGAAATCCTATTGCTTCTCTAATAACTGCTCCAGAATTAGGTAGCTCACCTCTAAGACTCAGTTCTGAGAACAGGGAGCAGGTTCAGAAGCACACTGTGTCCTTGCTGGGAGATGTAGCCGGAAGCCTACTTTGGCAGTGAAAATGGAATCAAAGTATTGAAGAGTTGAAAAGTCCCACGCTGACTAGAGCTGGCAGTTGTAACTCCTATAATTGGCTTTAAATGCCCTCCGCTTATCAACTGCTTTGTAAATACACCTCTCCCTGTGCTTCCTGTTGTTACTCCTCAGTGATTTGTACTTTATCCCATTGATGCCTGAGCAAACATGTGCTCTCTGGGCCATTGTTGGCTTTCAGACTCCCAAACCTGAGTTTTACACCTCCAAGCCAAAGTTGAGATTGAATCGAGTATCGTTTTCTGAGTCGGTACGCTTTTCTTTGCTTCATTAAGGAATACTGAGAAAGTACAATCTGTTCAGTATACCATGAGCCCGCCTTAGCTTTTCTCATAGTTCTGCACATGTGGCTTTTCACAAAACTCAAACTCACTTTTTTGCCTTCTGGGTTGTGAAATATGGGGCAGTAAGGGGTAGGCGGTAACTTAGTGAACAAGTTTCCAAGCTGCTTAGACACTGGAGTTTTTTCTGCCTTACCCACATAAGAGTAGAGAAAGCTTGTGAGCCGTGTGGGAGGGCCCTGCAGCATCTTATCTTTCTCTTCAGCCCTTTGAGATATCTGCATGCTTAATAAATGTGGAAAAGCATAAGAGAATATAGCAAGCAAGCCCGTAGAATTCAGCTCTTAGTTTAAAGTATCTTTTAAACTTGGAGCTAAATTTCCAAGTGAGTTTCTAGTTGCAAAGACAGGAGGAAAATTAACACCTTAAAAAGTGAAGCCTTGGGTTATAATAGTCTTTGAGGAAGCAATTTTTTTTTTTCTGGACACTTGTTCTTCCAGAAGCTAAGATGGCAGAGTGAGGGATGAGTGCTCGGAAGGTTGCCCAAACCCACCTTGAAACAACCACACACGCACACACACATGCACCTCTCAAAATAAATTCTGGTGCAGTAGAACAAACAAAAGCCAGGGCAAAAACACGTTCTAGCCAAGATAATATAGGATAACAGCAAGAAAGATTCATCTCACTGGAGTAAGAAGAGAGAGCAATCCACCAAATACTTGACACTCATGGGAGCTGGCACAAGGTGGGAGGGAGTCTATCTTGGTCCAACACAAGTGACACCTGGCCAGGGCAGCTGGAGCTCTCCCTTCAATGAGCCAGCCTGGATGCCCCCTCAGAGTGCACACTGCAGGACCCAAAGGCTACCAGACAACCCCTAAGCACCAGAGTACACTTCAGTACAACTTCAGAACAGTACTCCTTCCACCTCAGAAACAGAGCTGAACTTGAGCAAAGACAAGGCCACAGAAAAAAGGGAGCAAAAGACAGGAAAAAACCTGACGTTAGAAAGCTACTTTAGTGACAGGGAAGATCATATATAAACTCAGAAGAGGACAACAATGCCAAAAACGAAAAATGTGAAGTCTCAAAGGAAAGTGTGAAAGGGCATTAGGCCCAAAAAGAACTGGAGGAAGAAATGCTCTTTTATGATCTGAGCTATTCTTGATAAATTTTCTTTTGTCATAGTCCTTTTTTTAAAAAAAACATTTATTAATATTCATTTTTAACATGGTTACATGATTCATGCTCCTACTTTCCCCTTCACCCCCCGCACTCCCCCCCACCCATGGCCGACGCACATTTCCACTGGTTTTATCATGTGTCATTGATCAATACCTATTTCCAAATTGTTGATAGTTGCATTGGTGTGGTAGTTTCGAGTCTACATCCCCAATCATGTCTGCCTCAACCCATGTGTTCAAGCAGTTGTTTTTCTTCTATGTTTCCTCTCCTGCAGGCCTTCCTCTCCTGCAGTGGGTAGCGTGGGTAGCATCTTTTCCATAAATCCCTCAGAACTGTCCTGGGTCATTGCAGTGCTGCTGGTACAGAAGTCCATTGCATTCGATTTTACCACAGTATATCAGTCTCTGTGTACAATGTTCTTCTGGCTCTGCTCTTTTCACTCTGCATCAGTTCCTGGAGGTCTTTCCAGTTCACATGGAATTCTTCTAATTTATTATTCCTTTGAGCACAATAGTATTCCATCACCAGCATATGCCACAATTTGTTCAGCCATTCCCCAATTGAAGGACATTCCCTCCTTTTCCAGTTCGTTGCCACCACAAAAAGCGCAGCTATAAATATTTTCGTACAAGTCTGTTTATTTATGATCTCTTTGGGGTACAAACCCAACAATGGTATGGCTGGATCAAAGGGCAGGCATGTCAGTCCTTTTTAGTAAACATACTATTTTCCTTGATAAAAAAAAATAGATTAGACAGAACAATCTATAGCGATTGTAACCTATACCATAATATAAATTTCTGTATTTATAGTTTACCAGTTTTTAACAGAAAGGAAGAATATTTTAATCCCAAATGGAACCAATATTGTATTCGACCCAAATTTCTCTTTTCTTTCAGTGTTGTCTTCATTGTTATTATTGTCATCATTGTAGCTATTGTTCTTCTTATTCTGCTGCCTTCGTTGCTCTTCACTGTTTTCCAGTGTTTCTCTGAATTCTTTGTAGTCATCATTAGTTACAATACAGGAGTATTCTAACCTATTAATGTGGCCCAATTTGCCCAGATATTCCCCAGTCATTGGACACATGATTTTTTTCCAGCTATTTACTCTGGCAAATTGCGTTGCTATGAGTATTTTGGTCCTTATTTCTATCATTGACTTACTTGGGGTATAAAATATCACATAGTGAGATCACTGGATCAAAGGGTATGAACAGCTTAATAACTTTTCCTAAATAATTACAAAATGTTTTCCAGATATGGTTGGACCAGGAAGTATAGTTTGAAAAATGAGGTACTCACAATAGTAGAATGAGCTAAGGAAAATTCATATGGTATTGATAGAGGCAAGTGTTCCGGTGTTTAATTTCCAACCAAGTACCTAACCTATTTTAATGATTTAACGTGCCTTCTCTTCAAAAAATAAAAATAAAAACTTGGGGTATATAAGCTGGAGGACATAAAGGAAGTAGCTAAAATTCAGGCGTAAGCAAAGTGCTTACTGAGGAACAAATAAGGCCTAACATGGAGACTATTGTGATAGGCTTTTTAAAAAATCCGTATCTTCCATCATAGAATTAATACTCAAAATCAGTTATTTCATTTGGTCATCAATTCATGATTTGATCAAATTGCCTTGAAAAGCCATAGTGGTTTGTTGAGGTTTCTCAGTTTTATAGAATCATAGCACTCCCAATCTTAGAATTCTTTCATCCGTCTTATCTAGTTCCAGGAATAAGACATTCATTACCTTGGCATCCCCAAAACAGGTGGTCACCTTATTGGAAGAGAACCTTCCAAGCTGCCTTTAATCACAGAGATATTTTGTAGTCTTCATAACTTTTAGTCAATTTGATAACCGTAAAGATATGTGGTCTGTGGTAGAATGTTTATAAAAGCCTACCTTTCTCATACTTTCTTCAAGGACAGCCTCATTACATGTGTAAATTATCCTCACATCTCCGTGATTATTCTAGAGCTTGGAAAGTAGGCACGTGAGTCAGCCGTTATTGAGGTCCCTTTCAGCAATTTTTTTTTGTAATAATATCAATGCTTTTTTTTTTTTTAAGCATGTAATATTATCCCCTCCTTTAGCAGTTTTGGGAATCTTTTTCTTAAAGCCTCCAGCCTGGATTGTCTTTATGGAATTTGGTCCCAATCTAACTATCCTTCCTGGGGTCCCCCCCCATCATTTCCATTTTTTTGTGCACCCAATCAGGGGCTGTGATTTTTATACTCAAAATATGGTGGCCTTCCTATCACTGATTCAGAAAATAGGAAGTCTTAACAGATTTCTTCCACTTGTTTTGCCTCTTACTCTCCTTTCAGTTTAACCTTTAAATAACTCTCTGTTGATCTGGGCTTTCTGTAAATCCATTTTTCTCTCCATGGCTTCTCACTGTTTTAGAAGGCACTGTTACTTCTAATTCTCCTCCATCCTAATTCTCCATGATTTTACAGAGAAGTTCATATTTTAAACACGTGATGCCCTATATCTCTTTACATGACAAAATCCGAGGTAGATTTCTAAGCTCTTCCTACCTCTTTGTGACAGTCTATTTATATGAATGAAAATTAGGAAACTGTTATAGTCTATCAGTGCCTGTTTCTTTATCCATTTCCTATATTTTAGCATCAACACTTTAAGACTGGTGAGAACTATTTTAGTTATTTAGTAGTTTAGCACATCTCATTTTAATTTGTTCTTGTTATTTAGTCACATCTGACTCTTCAGAACTCCATTTGATGTTTTCTTGGTAATGATATTGGAATGGTTTGCCCTTTCCTTCTCCAGTTCATTTTACAGATAAGGAAACTGAGGCAACCAGGGTTAAGTGACTTGCCATGGGTCACACAGCTATTAAGTGACTAGAGCCAGATTTGAATTCAGAAATATGAGCTTTCCTGACTCCAGGACCAGCACTGTGCCACCTGGCTATTTTCTTTAACAAGTTTTTTGTCTGACTGTACACACAAAGTTCATTTGGATATTAACTTAGATCTGTAATCAATCTCAGTTCTTTGTTAACATAACAAAAAAATAACATTTACTAGATCTTTTTATATGCTCATTGCATCCAGTGACACTCAACTTATTCTGAAGAAAATGTTTATGTTAATAATATTTAAGCCTTTTGTCATTTTTTTTTCTAAATTACCTGCTATATTTTCCACTATATTTTTTTAGCCACCTTGCCCTATGCCTACCTTTGCATGGATGTTGCTAGGTTTGGGGTGTGTATGTTGTTTTAATTTGAAGGGTCTTATTAAGTCCTTAGGACTGTTCTGTCTCCTTATTAGCTGCAACAGATCTTGGGCCATAACCTGTAATGATATTTATGATATTCTTTTTCCTTGTACTCGTAATGGTCATGGCAAAGGAAAATGACCAAATGTTCCATGAATTTTTTTTGGTTGCCTTTGCACAAAGAATAAAGCCAACTCTCTCAAATCCTTTCTTCGCATCTCAATGAAGAACCGGACAGTCAGCCTTCTTCCTTTAGTTTCAGTGTCTCTGACCTATGGTTTCATTGATAGATAATGTCAATATTAGTCTAATTTAGTCCCTCCAGTGGTGTATTCACTTAATAGTCACCGGAAGAGGACTTTTAGAAGAGCAATATCTAAGCGTACGTTTACAGAACCTCTCAGAACTATCTGAGGCAGAGCAATTTCTGACAGTGTCCCCATCTGAAGTCCACTTTACATTGTTCTGCTTGCTTTCTTCTACATGATATGTTGGCTTTCCTATACTAAGTAAATAAATCCCCCAGAAGTAGACATAGTCTGTTGTCAGAACCCTATTCAGAGTCTCTCTAATCTACCTGAATTTATTCTCTACTGCTTTGTGCTGCAGTCACCCCTGCCCACCTTCATAGTAAAACCACAGTTGGTTTGCTCGCTTTCCTACTGGTAGAAATTGAACTGTCATGTCCCTCAGATAGAGTTAAGAAGGGGCATCCACTTAATTTTTAGCAGTGAGACAGATCTGAGCATTGCCATTAGTCGAGTGCCAAATGTTTCATATTAAAAGATCATGTACAAATTTCACAGCACTCTCTTTTCTTCTTTCTTTTGGCAGGTGGATTCCCCAATGAACTTGAAGCATCCTCATGACTTGGTCATATTGATGAGACAAGAAACAACAGTTAACTACCTCAGAGAACTGGAGGTGAGTTTGTGGGTTGGAGCAGAGGCTAGAACTTGCATCTTGTTTTCTGAAGAGTTATTTATTGATAAACAATTCCATATCTTATATCCTCTCTACCCTTTCCCCAGGCACTCCCATTAGCCTAAGGCCCCCTGCTCAGAATAATGTTTTTAAAGTACATATAATAAAATGCATAGGATTAGAAAGGAAACCAAGTATATTGAAATGCAGTTATCGAAAAAAATTTTTTAGGTTCATGGACTCCAGGTTAAGAAACAAAGAAGAGTAGGAGGGAGAGGGGAGAAAAGGAGTTAACTGAATAATACAAAGCCCAGTCTGAAAAATTGTAAAAAGACAGCATGTTGTAATAACCAGAGGTTAGGAAATCTAGGTTTGTACCTGATTCATTCAATAACTCACTATAACCTTGAAGTGGTCACTTATTGTCCCCATACTTGGATGTCTCCATTGACATCAGGAAGGTCCACATGTTTGCAACCTTTGTACCTTACCAGGCTGTCATTTAGTTTTCTTTTTCTTTTAGCCCTTACTTTCTGTTTTTGAATCAATATTGTGTATTGGTTCCAAGGCAGAAGAATGATACGGGCTAGGCAGTGGGGGTTAAATGATTTGTCCAGGGTCACACAGCCAGGCAGTGTCTGGGGCCAGATTTGAACCCAGAACCTCCCATCTCTAGGCCTGGCTCTCCATTCACTGAGCGACCTAGCTGCCCTGCCATTTAGGTTAGGGAGAAAATGCTTATAAAGATCTCTTTGGAAGAAATTATTGTCAGAGTAACAGAAATCACTTATTATAAATTCTAAAATACCAAATTAAGGCCATGTTGATTATGAGTTTTAAGGTAAAAACCATTCTTTGGGAGAATACTTTGCACCCTAAAAATGTGAAAAGTATTGCTTCTGACAAAAATCTGTAGTTTTGTTTTTTAAAACTAATTATATTTGCTTTTTTTTACGTAACTTTGGACTTAATATTCTGAAAGTATATGTGCCTCAAGCTGGTTTTATTTCATAGTAACAGTACAGTATCAGGTCATTTTAATAAATTTTCTAATAAACATCCTTATTTGGAAGGTCAAGATCAGTCAGTCAAAAGGCATATTAATTAAGTGCTTACTATTTCCTAAACACTCTGATAAGTGCTAGCTTTTCAAATAAAGGCAAAAATGGGGCAGCTAGGTAGTACAGTTTATAGAGCACCAGGCCTGGAGCCTGGGGAACCTGGGTTCAAATCTGATCTCAGACACTTAATAGTTGTATGACCCTGGGCAAGTCACTGCACTCCAGTTGCCTACACCTTGCCACTCTTCTGTGTTAAAGTTGATACTAAGATGGAAGGTAAGGGTTTAAATTTTTTTCTTTTAAATAAAATTTAAAAAGGAAGACACAAACAATGTCTTTTCCTCCATTGTGTTCCCATTTTGATATTTAATGTAAAAAACAAGGTACATTCAAGATCTATGCAGGGTGGATGGAATTTAACTGGAGATGAGAAATGGCCAGCTTGTGAAGAGTTTTAAATGTAGGTCTTTATGATCTTGGAGGTAATAGGGAGCCAGTGGGCTTTATTCAGTTGAGATGTTGACATATCATACCTGTGCTTAGAAAAATTCTTTGGCAAACTGAGTGAAGGTTGGGTTTGAGTGGAAAGACATTCAAGGCAGAAGATAGTTTAAAAAGCTATTGCAATATTCCAAGTGAGAGATATTGAGAATCTGACCTAGGATAGGGACTGTGGGACTGGAGAGAATTAGATGTCTATTACAGATGTTGTAAATGGAGAAATAAGAAGATTTGACAGCAGATTAAATATGAGGGGTGAGTGGGAGTGAGGAGTCGTGAGTGATCCCAAGTTTTCCAGCCTGAATACCTGGGAGGATCCTAACAGTTATAGGAAGGTTAGGAAATGGATTTGACTCCAGGTTTTAAGTGATGGACATGTAAAGAACCAAAAAAACTCAGAAGGAAACTAAGCAAATCTCTGATGGAGCCTGGAGTGGGATTTAGCATTTTAGAGCTAGAAAGAAGCTTAAGGGTCATCTTAGCCAAAACCCAGAAAGGTCAAGCAGCTGGTCCAAAGTCTAGAACTCTTGATTTCTGGAGGCCCAGACCATCATCTTCATCCTGTATAGCACTGTCTCCTGGATTCTTACAAAATGACTGAGTTTAAGTATATAAATAGGACACCAGGGAAAGGGGAAGAGGAGAAAGGAGAAAGGATGCTCTGACTTGACCTTATTGTCATCATCTATGTTGATTATATTAAAAAACATGAACCCTTTTTCATAGGGGAAAAAGGTTTTTGTTTTAGGGCTTTTCAGATTTTTACATATAATAAAGCATTTCTGACTCTTCTTTGAAATGAAGCCCTTCTTTCCATATTCATCTGTTACCACCATCACTTAAAAAGTATATAATAATATTCATTTTTAAAGTCTTTGAGTACTGCTTTATTTATATTTAGGCAATTCTTTTTTATTTTTTACCTTGAATCAAGATCTTTTATCATCTGATATATCTGTCTCATTGTTGAGCAGAGAGCCTTCAGCAAGGTCATATCATTTAGGAATCTAGCATAGAATAGGAGTGTGAGTGTGTGTGTGTATGTGCACGTACAATACAGCTCTACATGCATTTTATATGTAATTATTGCTGCCCTCCCCATCATTTTTAGAATTTGTTATTGATGTAGCAGTCAAGAATAGAATTAATCATGATACATGTCTGCCCAAGGAAATGATTATAGCTAAGTGCATTCAGAAACAGTAGCTTTCACCAAGCAAATGTGGTAAGTGAAAAGGTTTACCTCCTGCTCATTTTGGTCCATTGTACTGTGCTCATGGTGGACAAATATGTTCCATTTCTATTTTCATTTCAACAGAAGCAACTAGTAGCTCAAAAAATCCACATAGAAGAGAATGAGGATAGAGATACAGGCCTGGAGCAAAGGCATAACAAGGAAGATCCAGACTGCATCAAAGCCAAGGTACCCCTTGGGGACTTGGACCTGTATGATGGTACATATATCACGTTGGAGAGCAAAGATGTCAGGTAATGAGTTAGCTATCCTGCTTGGAGGTCAAATGTCATAAGATAAACATTCTTTCACATAAAAGTAACAATTCATTAGAAATCATCATAACCTCATTTAAGTCACAGCTCTTTGCTCTCACAGAAATTTGAAAAATGTCAAAGTAACACTTTAAATCACAGATTACAGCAATGCCTGATTTTGCCAGACAGTTTTCTTAAACATTCAGCATTAATGCTAGGTGATCTCCCATTGTCCCCCATCTTGGATTCTCTCATTTTTCTCCTCAAGCAGTATAATGATTTGCTTATGTCCTGAAATGACAGTTTCTTCTATTCATCTACAGCAGTCTCCCTTCACTGTTTTTGTGTCATGGACCTCTTTGCAAATAGTCTGGTGAAGCCCATGGACCCCTCCTCAGAAAAATGTTTTTAAATGCTTAAAATAAAGTATAAGTTTATAAGGGAAATCATTTTTCAAAACGGTTATCAAAATATTTTTTAGAAGTTCATAGGCCTGCCTCCCTCCCCTCTTATTTTAATTGTTGCGGAGGATTTTTTGGGGATTGACCAGATAATCTTCTTTGTCCAGGTTCAAATCATCAGTTTGGCTTTACCTTTTGGACCAGTCAGAATTGAGTTTAAGGGCATCAAACGGTGCATGCTCTAAAATATACCAAAGCAGATAATTTACATGAAATCCAGCTATGGCTTTTAAGTACTACTGTTTCTATTATCTCCATATTGTTAAGTATGGGCATTTGAAAGGTAATTGTTACAGAGGGTTGGTCTAACCATATTGTTAAGTATATGGGCATGGAGTAAGCACTGGCTTCTAGAGGTGTAGTCAGGAAAAGGGCCAATATGAGAGGAAGAGGAAGAGGAAGAGAAAGAGAAAGAGTCCCATGTAATGGGCACTCTTTGTTTTGAAGGACACAGCTTTCTTCTTTGGAGGGGACAGTAGGAATAATAGGGACACAAGAGCATTTGACTATCAGAAACAGGCACTATGTTGGCTTGAGAGTGGGGAAAGAATTACAGTGTGTAGTGGATATGCCCAAATGACTGTGATATAAAAACGAAGTGTATCAATATAACATTGTAAACCAAAACCAACCTCTCTTTAAAGCTAAACCATAGTTAGAGCCATCAAATCTTGTTGGAGTTCTCATTCAATATTACTCATATAGAAAGGATAAGTTAAGTTTAACCACTAAACATTTGAAAAAACTGTTGCCAGTGTTCCTTACTTCAATTTTTTTTTTGTCCATTCTTAGCCTATCACTTATATTTTAGACTCAGTCTTTGATCCTAAGAACAGCTGTGTTGTTAAAAAGGTATAAATGTTGACATACTGGTTGGAAGATTGAAGTGTTCTAAGGTTGTAACTCAACTAAGAAGAAATTTCATCTGGCACAAATCCTTTGGTGTACATTTAATAAATACTTCCTGGATTGTTAGACACATTGTGTTAAATTTCATTCCAGCCCTGAAGACTATATAGACACAGAGTCTCCTGTTCCTCCAGATCTTAAGAAACCAGATTGTACAAAAATTCTAGAGCTTCCATATAGCATACATGCTTTTCAGCACCTACGGGTAAGTAGAAAATGGTAAGAATTTTTCTGACCAATTCACATTTTTATTTTTATTTTTTTTGAACCCTCACCTTCCTTCTTAGAGTCAATACTGTGTATTGGCTCCAAGGCAGAAGAGTGGTAAGGGCTAGGCAATGGGGGTCAATTGACTTGCCAAATTCCCATTTTTAAAAGCCAATTACTAGTTTAAAAAAATAAAAAAAATTTAGATTTTATTTTCTGTTTCCAAAACAGTTTTGCGCAACTTTCCTGATTTTTAAAATAACTCCACCTAAGCTAGAATTTTTAACAGGGCATTGCTTTTATATTGCTTTTTGTTGTTGTCATTATAATCTTTTCTTCTCTTCTCTTACAGGGTGTACAAGAAAGAGTTAATCTTTCTGCACCTCTATTACCTAAAGAGGATCCAATCTTCACGTACTTATCCAGACGATTAGGAAGAAGTATAGAAGACATAGGTCACCGCATCCATGAAGGGCTAATGAAGGTGGGAGTTCCTACCAATTTACTTCAAACCCCAAAGACCAACCCTCTGTAACGATTACCTTTCAACTAGTGGCATTACTCTTCTGGAAAATATTTATTTCTCTTGTATTTATGTGAAGATGATTGCTAATGTTTCCCGTGTGGATATCAAGCATATGATTAACATAAGACTAGAGGAAAAAACATTTCGATAATACAGGTTTAGTTTAGCTTTGGAGGGTGAAGAAGGAAGTTTTATTTGAATTTCTTAAATTGATGCCATAAAACAAGAGAATTTAATTGCAGTCAACAATATGGTTGATAGGTTAGATTTTATCTTCAGTGTTGAAGACAAAAGAGTTTTCATTTTTCATATTCCTACACAAGGAATGTAATAAAATAAATATCTTGAATTAGAACAAACTTTATAAATATAAATTTCTCCTGGTTTTTGTATAGGAGAACTACTTCTAAAGAGAAAATAAAACAGGCCTGGGTCATTTATATGAAGAAAACATGGATATTTCATGAAATTCACTAAGACAGAAGGGCCAAAAGAAATTCTATTTGGTTTTGAAATGCGTTAAATGATTGTTTTTGTAGCAGAGTTAACTTCCTAATTCTGTTTTATTTTGTTTTTTAACGGATGTTAAAATTAGTTTGCATTCCATGAAAATATACCAGGTATTGGCAGGAGCCCAGAAATGTGGTGGGTAATGAGAAGAAATTGGCCCAGAATTGAAAAAATTTCTCACATGACTACATGTGTATAACTGAGTGGACTATTTATATTAGCCCTGCAAATCAACCTAAGCATGTAAAACCAAAACTGAAAGAACTATTCTGGGTCCAAATGTCTGAGAAACTTCATGTAAAATGAAACTGGTGATGTCCTTTAAACAAGTGATATCCCTTCTTATCAAGTATATCTTTATAACAGCACATTTTGGAAGAAACTTTTGGAAAATCTGGAAGTAGAGTGATACATTTTTAGAATTTTTAAAAAATTCCTTCCAGATTCAAAATATGTTTTTGCCTACCTAGAGCAACGCAACAATTCAGAGAGAGAGAGAGAGAGAGAAAGAATCTGGACATTATGAACATATATATGGGACTTTGCAATATTAGTTGAATGCTAGGTTTATGCTACTTTTGTCCTATTTTGTGAGGTAAAAACTGTATGGAAATGAAATATGTTTTATGAACCCACTGATTTGGAGAACTCCTCGAGGCCATTGATAAAAGAGGCTAGGGACCAAAGTCAGCTGTATAACTGAAATTTCTCTTGACCAAAAACCAAATCATGCATGTCCCGTTGTTGCACAGTACTGCAGAAGGAGTTCTGTGTGTTATATGTAGATTTATTAAGACATTAAATCCATTAGACTTGCATCATTCAGTGTTTTGAATCTCAAATTGTTGATATTCTAAAAATGTTCTAACATTGGAAAAGCCAGCTGCCTTTTGATGAGCTTTTGTGAACCAGCTTAGTTCTGCTAAAATACTACATCTCTCACTAAGCTTCAGAGATATATTTTAAGAGACCCAAGAGGTTTGAATTAGACTGTAAACATTCCTCTGACAATTGCTTCTTTCACTGAAACTTAAAATCAACATGAATTTCTCGAGTCCCTAACTAAATATGTGCTAGGCACCTTGCTAAGCGCTGGTCATACAAAGACAAATGGGAGATCACCCTGCCCTCAAGAAGCTTCCATTCCAGTGGTGATAGTCCATTCCAGTGCATTTGGGCATAGATTATACACTTTATCTTGATGAAATCCTGAGGTGTCCGTCTTAATACCAGCTCAATATGAATCATAAATATAGATTTCACTTGTTTGAGTCCAGAATATTCACCCACCCTTTTAGGGATCAGAAATGTTGCTTGGCAGATATAGTCCATATGCTCTCTATTTTATACTATATACTATTTAATTAGACTTCCTATTGTCTGCCTCGGCTCATTTGCCTTGCATGGGACTTCATAAGCCTGGTGTGTTGAGGGCACTGGTTTAGAACATTGTAAGCTGAAGAATGTGTCTCGTTATGTGCCTTAATTTTCCTTTCATTCATTTGTTTTCTAGAACTCTTCTTCCTGGGTTCTCTATAACCTGGCCTCATTTTACTGGCGAATAAAGAATGTACCCTATCAGGTAGTGGAATGTGCTATGCGAGCACTCCACTTTTCTTCCAGGTAATTTTCCTCCCTTCTGCCTCCACATTAATCAAGACTAGTAAAAAAAAAAAAAAAAGACAATAGATGATGTACCCCAAGGAAGGATCCCTCCAGAGTGTTTGATTGGGCAGAAAAAACATGATGGAGAGTTCAAAATGAAATGCAAAAATCCCCTTTTGATTTCCAAAGGAAAGATGTACTCCGTGCAGAATCTTTCTCCTTAGACTAAGCTTTGTCCATCCAGGGGACCTGGCAGCAATCCTGGGGAAATCATGATCAGGCTATCAAGTTTAATTTCTCCTCAAGCAGGTAATCCATAGCACATTTTTTTTTTAAACCATAGAATGTGACTACACCTCACAGTGGGTTATTGTGAATTTTGCACCATTCCTTTCAGCAAACTTAAATCCTTGCTAAATGCAAAGCACCAGGTTCTGGGGGAGATACAAAGAAGAACAAGCTCTTGTCCCTGCTTTGAGGAACTTCTAACCAATAAACTAAAGCCATTTAAGGTGATGCCAAAATGTGAAATTCAGGGATCATTTTAAAGGAATAGAAGCTTATCTTTATTAACCTGTCTATGTAACCTATAAAAATGACCCGCTCCCCCAAAAAAGCTAGTTCTCTGTGTTCTTTCTTTAGGCTGAGTAGTCTCAAATTTTGGGGAAATAAACATTGTCAGGATGAAGCCCATACTTTCACATCGTTGACGACAATTCAAAATCTGGCTTGAGTTTTCACAATTATTATCATAAGCACACCAGGAAAAAATCACAATATCATATGAATATCCAAATATGAAACCCTGTTCTCTTTACGAAGGAAAGAGTTGTTTTGAGTTAAGGGGGAGGAAGAAAATTTTTTTCCCTATTAAAACACACTCTAGGGTTTTTCTATTAAAACATTTCTACACTTCATATGTTGAAAATAATCCAACTGAGGTAGCAATCCAGACTTGGTCTGTTTCACTTTATACTGCCAACCTAAATGCTAATGAATGTCGTTCCTGAGCCTTGTTTTAATAGGATCCATCTGGGAACTTCTTGGAGGTTTGCGTCCTGATTCTGCCCATTGCTGGCTGTAGGACCAAGTCATTGAGCCTATCTGAATCCCAGCTTTACAATATGTAAGGTTGGGGTAGGGGATGCCTGATGGCCTTTGAGTTTTGTACCTCACAGGATTGTTAGGATCAAGTGATAGAGTCTATTAAAACATTTGGAATTGTTAAGTCCGGTATCAGCGTGAGCCAGTGTTATTATTCACATCATAGTCTTTGCTGGTGTCTTTGGCTCATTTATGGAAACTCTTAAAGAGAGACTTCCTGTAGAAAATGAGCTATCCTGGTCCCTGGTCTCATTGGTTTGTTTTCCAAATCTATCACTAAAGTAAGGTCACAGAATGTAACGTCTCTTCCTTGTAACATCTCCTCCTTCTCTTTCAGGCACAATAAAGATGTTGCTTTGGTGAACCTGGCCAACGTGTTACACAGGGCCCACTTCTCTGCGGATGCTGCCATCGTGGTGCATGCTGCTCTGGACGAGAGTGACTTCTTTACCAGCTATTACACTTTGGGGAATATTTATGCAGTAAATACAACTTTTTAATTCATGGGAAAAAAAAAAAAAGCAACCATCATTTCTTTTTTTCTAGTACCATGTCTTCTTTTCCACTCTAGAACTACACACACACACACACACACACACACACACACACACACACACACACGGAATGAAGCTTTTTGTTCTTTTAAAACATTCATCATATTAATGTATAAATGAATAATGGTTGTTTTACTTGAGTGGATTAGATTCTATCTCTTTATTTAATTTATATATTTATTTTTAGCCCTTACCTTCTGTCTTAGAATGATATTAAGTATTGATTCCAAGGCAGAAGGGCAGTAAGGGCTAGTCAATGGTGGTTAAGTGACCAGAATCACACAACTAGGAAGTGTCTGAGGCCAGATTAGAACTCGGGAACTCCTGTCTCCAGGCCTGGCACTTTATCCACTGAGCCATCTAGCTGCCTTGGAGTCCATCTCTTTAACAAAAAATTGGTAAGGTTAAGGTCCCATCTCTTTAGAATAGTATCACTTTCCAGCTGACCCACCAGAGGAACAATTTAGCTTCAGGTTGAGGAGTCTGCTTAACTCATCCCACAGTGATTATTCACAAACCAAAGGGCAGACATTTTTATTAATTACTTGAGGATTGGGTAGATTGGACCATCTTTAACTTACGTTTTCTGTTTGTCTTTTTTCTCTGCGTGTGTGTGTGTGTGTGTGTGTGTGTGTGTGTGTGTGTGTGTGTGTGTTTCTCTTGCTCTTCAGATGCTTGGGGAGTACAACCACTCCGTGCTTTGTTATGATCATGCTCTGCAGGCCAAACCTGGGTTCGAACAAGCTATAAAGAGGAAGCATGCTGTCCTGTGTCAGCAGAAACTTGAGCAGAAATTGGAGGCTCAACATAGGTAACTTGGAGCAACAGACTTTACCATGGGATGTTACTAACACTGTGAAACATGATATTAGGCCTAGACTTGAGTAACAGGACCAGCATATATTAATGTCATTTGGAAGTAAATTTTTAAAAAAGACAAACAATTTCTTCTTTCTTTCTTTTCTCCTTCCTTTTCCCCAGACCTCCAGATGGTTTAACATAATTCAAGAGATATAATCATGTCATATCTCTTATATGAAGTTGTTTGGGAAAATATAGTCAAACCTATGACATAGCTAAACTTCTATTGTAACAAATGGTGTTTGAGTAGGATTCTGTTGTATTTGTGTAGGATTCATGAAGTCATGCCTCACTTGGGCTGTATGCATATACTTAATGAGCAATATAAGGACCCAAGAGTGAGCTATGGATCGAGGATAGACCTGGCCTGCGTGCTTTTTGATCAAATGTTATTATTAGGGATAGTGAAGAATAGGGTTTAACAATTCAAGTTCCATTAAACCCTGGGAAGGCCTCTGTAGAAAAGAGATTGGAGAAAAGTGTGTGTGTGTGGAAGGGGAAGATAACTCAGTTCAGTTGTATGAGTATAGAGCTGGGCTTTAGTACCTCATTCCTGGGCAGAGCTTCCATTTTTTTTTTTTTTTTTTTTTTTTTTTTTTTTTTTTTTTTTTTTTACCCTTACCTTCTGTCTTGGAATCAATACTCTGTATTGGTTCTAAGGCAGAAGAGTGGTAAGGGCTAGGCAGTGGGGGTTAAATGACTTGCCCAGGATCACACAACTGGGAAGTGTCTGAGGCCAGATTTGAACCGAGGACCTTCCATCTCTGAACCTGACTCTCAATCCACTGAGCCACCCAGCTGCCCCCTAGAGCTTCCATTCTTGTCACAAGAGAGAGCCTCTTCACAAAGGGTACTCTTAAATTAAAAGCAAGGTTTATGGGAATGGGAGCAATAAAAGCTTGGGCATATAACTAACCATATTACAGTCTCTCGAAGACACCTATTTATATATGCTTGGCCTACTGTGGAAGGTGGAAGTGATGAAAGGGAGGGAAGAACAAGAGAATAGACAGTATTGGAGGGAGATCTAGACACTAGAGAGTAGGAAACCCCTCTTTGTCTGCTGTTCGTGTGACCCTGATCAAGGCTTAGAGCTTCCCTGTCTATTTTTTTCATATAGGGAAATAAGAATACCTTCCTGCCTATCTCAGGAAGCTTTTGAGAAGAATGAATACACTGATACATATGAAAGAGCTTTAAGAATGACCAAGCACTGGACAAATAAAGGGCATTTGTTAATAATCTTTTACATTGTGATCCTGCCCTCCTTTGCCTCCTGGCTTCTCCAAAGCTTGGCCCATAAGGCTTATGTTGAAGCTGTTCCTGCCCAGTGATCGGCAAGCTAATGCAGAGACCAGCCTGCTAGCCACCTTCCAATAGTCTCATCACTGAAGTAGCTGCAGCTCTTTGGCCGTGGCAACTCTTGTAGACTGTTCCCTTTATCCCAGAAAAGTTACCATATTCCTGTGAAGTCCATCCTCCCTTCACCAAGCTCACTCACCCCTGTAGTGCTAAATAATGATTAGATTATTGCATTAGAGTAATAAGGAGTAATGAGAGCAAATGGGGTGTAGAGCCAACCCGGGTTTTGTTGACAAAGAAGCTTGGGGGGGATCATGATCTACAGGTCTGCATTGTCATGTACTATTTAGATGACCTCAAAAACCTAGCATGTTCCATACGAAAAGAACGGGGCATATTTGAATGTCTTATCTGCAGCCTGCGAGTGGCTGCTGCTACTCCCTGTTCTGTGCAAAGTATGGTAGACTTTCATTTTCTGTTATCACATTAATTTCACCATAGATTTTTACACCTAAAAATTAAAATTTTAAAAAAAGTGATTGCATTTTTCTGAGAACTGGAAACTATTAGCATTTGATTAGAAGAGGGAAGACAGCATGGGGCAGGGACCATTTTATAAAGTTCTATAACTTTTTTCTGATGTGAAAACTTTTAAAGATCTCTCCAGCGCACCTTGAATGAACTCAAAGAATATCAGAAGCAACATGACCATTACTTGAGGCAACAAGAAATCCTAGAGAAGCACAAGCTGATTCAGGAAGAACAAATCTTAAGGAACATCATCCATGAGACGCAGATAGCAAAAGAAGCCCAGTTAGGTAAGCTTTGATTAGATCCAGCGACTCAAAACTGGGTTTGACCTGGGAACAACACTAAATGCAGGTAGGTCCTGGAACAGATCAAGTAGACCTTCTCAAGACCAGAGGAGAATCACTTCCAAAGTAAGATGAACCAAGGGATCTCTGTATCCTGAGGTTTTGATGAACCTGTTCAGGACCTTAGAATAACAGAGAATCCCTGTTGGTCTCCTTGCCTTGAGGCTCTCCCACCCCAAACTATCCACCACACAGCCATTACTCCACTACCAGTTTCCTCTAGGGTCAAATTACAAGCTCTTCAGCTGGCCATTAAAGACCCTTCACAATCTGACTCTTACCAGCCCAGTTAGACATTAGTCCCCTTTACATACTCTGTGGTCCAACCAGGCTGGCTTCCTTGATGTTTCTCACACTTTGTTCTTCCATCTCCATGTTTTTTAAAGTCTCCCCAAAGCCCAGCATACATTCCTTCCTCATCCCTGCCCCTTAGCATCCATGAGCTATTCCACACACTACCTTCCTCACCCCTACCCCCACCCCCATAAAAGCTATTTTGGGTTTATTTTGTATCTGTTTATTTTTTTTTTGTTTGTTTTTGTTTTAAATTTTGAACCCTTAACTTCTGCGTATTGACTTATAGGTGAAAGAGTGGTAAGGGTAGGCAATGGGGGTCAAGTGACTTGCCCAGGGTCACACAGCTGGGAAGTGTCTGAGGCCGGATTTGAACCTAGGACCTCCCGTCTCTAGGCCTGGCTCTCAATCCACTGAGCTACCCAGCTGCCCCTGTATCTGTTTTTTACATCCTTATATATGCATATGATGTCTCCCTTAATAGACCATACACTCCACAAGAGCAGCATCTGTTTCCTTTTTGACTCTGTATTTCCTGTGCCAAGCACAGTTCCTGTCACATAGAAAGCACTTAAGAAAAAGGAAGAGATTGATTTTGAGGAATCCCTGAAGCCACCCTTCATTTCCCTTTTCCCTCAAACTCTACAGGTTACTGTGGATTATACGTACCCATTCTTCTGATGTTGTCAATAATTTTTTTTCATTGACATCCTGGATTATATAGACAGTTGGACAAAAGGAAGAGGACTCAAGGGCCTTCAGTGCTCAATCCAAAGCAACTGGTTAGGAACCTGATTTCCAATTCTGCCTAAGATTCTTACTATTCTTGTGACCATTTAACCTCTTTCAGACTCAATTTCCTTATCTCTAAAATGGAGATAATGGTAATAGCTTGTAATTTTGTAGAATTCTAGGGAGGATCAGATGAGAGAGTGTTTTATAAACCTTAAAGTGCCATCTAGATGTTAACTATCATTATTATAATTCATACTTAAACGAAGCTAGGAAACCCCCTATTGTGAATCTTCAGTATTTCAATGGTCATTTGCCTTGTAACAGCTTTCCCATGGAGAAGTATGTAAAGAAAATGCCAGCACTGAACTATCCAATCTCTTCTTATCATAGAGTCTCAAGATTTTAGAGCCATCAGGGATCATCTGGTGCAAGCTGCCTATTTTTCAAATGAGGAAACTGAGACCCAAGAAAGTTAACTGCCTTCAACTAAGAAAATTTTCTCATTGTTGCTGACTTTTTTTTTTTTCATTTGTGGCCTTTCCCCTCCCAGGGAATCATCAGATATGTCGTCTGGGCAACCAGCAACATAGCTTACATTGCCAGTGGGACCAACCTGTACGCTACCATCGAGGAGATATCTTTGAAAATGTAGACTATGTTCAGGTGTGTTCCTTCTCAGTCTCTTCACTACTTCTGAGCTTCCTGCATTTGAGAACACCTTCCCTTTTATGCCTTCCATATCACTCAGTTGGAATATGTTCATCTCTGAAGCCTAGAGCAATTTAGTAAAATCTTCAGATTTTGATTGTTATGACTTCTGAAGCCAAATATTGTTGGACCTCAGCTACTCAGTTACCTGGTTGCAGCCTATAAATTCACCACAGAAATACTTTCTCATGTTCAAGTTCATTCTTCATTTCATCCATGTCTCCTTTATTGTTAACATTGGATAAGAGTTAAGATTGGGGTAGAATTATTATTTTTTAAATTAAAGCCTCCACCTTCCCCTCTTAATCTGGCAATTAACCACTATCAATTACAAATTTGGAACGAGAATCAGTTGCCATGGAACTTGTTATCTGAATTCATTAGCCATCAAAAATAATTTTTATTGTTGCTACAACCCAAAAATCAACAAAATAAATTTCAGCACCATAAACATTCACCATCTACTGTGTGCAAGGCATTGTCCTCAGCACTAGAGATATGTAGAGAAATAGAAGACATTTCCTGAATCATGGAATTTACAACCTGATTAGTTGGAGAAACAGAATATATAGTTAAAAAATTTTGCAGACAGAAGGAGTTTGCAACTAAATAGAAGTATGGTTTATAGTGTCTTCTCAGAAAGGCAAATAAAAGAGTTGGAGGAGTTAGTTTTGTCATGTGTCTAACAGCAGAACAAATTTTCAGTGACATTCAGTCATCTCCTGTTGTGGTGGTAGTGATAAGCTTCTGAAAAAGACCACTCTGAATATCAGTGTGGCTTATGGTCTGGCATCTGTTAACAGAGCACAAAGATGTAGAGAAAATTCATGAAGAATTCAAAAGGATTGAAAATTACATTTTCTTGTACTTTAAAAGTCTTATATCTTCAATATTAAGTCAGTCCTAGGGCAAAGTAGAGAAAAATATGTCTATATTTTTAATGTGATTCAGGAGTAAGAAACAATAATGAATCAAGGCATATGGATTATATATTGAAGCAACAAATGTACATCGATGAATGTTCTTTTCAGGAAGTAAGTCAAAAGAAGCTAGGCATGGCAAGCTCAAAAAAAATTAAATTAAATTCATTTTAATAAATAGGAAAGCATGAGTTGAGAGTCTTTTCTAAATTTGAGGGTCTTTGTGCTGTCAGATCATCAACTTGCTAGTTTTAGAGATCAGACTCAGTGGTACATTAAAGAATATAAGATAGAGAACCCAGTTGAACTGTGCTCTATTCAACTCTATCAGCCCAATTTAAATAATCATTGAAGCAAAAAATCGAGAAATGGATAAATAAGCAAAGATTATCACTCATTTCCTAAGCAAATTTAATTGATATAAATTGGTCTATAATAAGCAGAACAAAACAGCCAGAGTATGTGTCTTCCTTATGAAAAAGAGAGACATGATAATGAAGGGCAGCACTGCTTTAAGAACATTCAGTTCAGGAAATCTTGGGGTGGACAAGAGATCATGAAAAGCACTGACCCAAATAGAGACAAAGGTAGTGGAGGGAGAAGCAGATTTTCAGAAAGCTTGGTAAGAGACACAATTAGCAAATCATCCAGAAGACATGTAAAGCTAGAACTGAAAGAAAAATGGAAAAGATCTGCAAAGATTTCAATAGTGAATTCTTTTTTTCATCACTGGAAATGGATGGAATCATCAGTGTATGTGTTACAAGCAAGTAGAAAATTGCACTTAGGAAAATTAAAATGGAAAGGAGATCACAGATCTAGATCAAAGATCTGAGGGTTCTATGCTGGAAGCCATGTAATTGTGAGAGTGTTAAAGAACTATTTGAATGAAAGAGAATTCAAAGGTTTAGAAAGTATCTTGAGCTTTATTATGGAAAAAAAGATGAGGAAGGACGGGGCAGAGATACTCACTCCTCATCTTTACATACATGAGGATTGTGCTTGGTGAAAGCATGAGAAAAGTCTGGGTAGTCTTCATTCTGTAACAGATCATACCTTTATCATCACCCATAGGCTGAGAAGGATTCACTGCTCATTATTGACTATTAAAAAGCATGTTGATTAGAAGAACCAGACAATATCTGGAAGGGTCTCTTGCAGCATTGTACCTTCTATGCAAGGGTCAGAATCATTACAATATTGAAAGATCAAACAGGGATAACTTTGATCCTCTGGATAGTAATATTAAATAACAAAGGGAAACATGTTTGCCACTTCCAGGGAGGATGGCCAACACAGAGGCAGAATGGGATAAGGATTGTCTGTAGATAAGGAGACCTTCTGCACACACTTGTTTGTGAATAAAGTCATGCTGTGTTAGACTCTGAAGTATAGCACAGGTTCCTAAATGAGATCTGTAATCGCTCAAAAGATTTTAACTTAAGTACCCACACAGAAACCAAATGGACAAAGAGTGCCTCTGGTTCAGACTGTAGCATACAGTTGGAGGTCTGAGATCTTAGCAGATGCTGCCCCTGACAGTGTTAGGCCTAACTGTGCAGGGGAAGGAGAGCAGGCAATACAGCCTTAGGGACATTTTTAGATAGCGTTGAATGATCTTCCATGAAACAAAAGCACATCTTTTTCGTAAGAGTGTACTTCTGGTAGGTTATATGGCTGTGGATAGTAGTCATCTCTGAAGAATAAAGGTGAGCTAAATAGGTATACATAGCCCATATCCTGCTTCCACTCTATAAGCCCAAGAAGGTCGCATAAAACAAGAAAAACTCCATCTGTACTAAAAAGATTTTTAACAGCTACCTTTTGTAGTGACAAAGAACTAGAAGGAAAGTACATGCCCATCAACATGTTGACATATGAAACCTTTGTGGAATATGAATATAATGGACTGTTATTTCACTTTAAGCAACAGTGAATATGAATAATTTGGAGAAACTGAGGAAAACTTGTATGAATTAATACAGTGAAACCTGCAGAAGAACAACTTATACAGCACCAGCAACCACAGTAATGCAAAGAAAAATGCTCATTGCTATGTACTAACAGTTGTGATTTGAGAGGCTTAACAGTGAAACATGCCTCCCCTTCTCCACAGAAAGGTGGTAGGTTATCAGTATAGAATGAGGCATAAAACATTAAAGCTCAGGATTTCTCACAGGGCTAGAAAAAGTCCCAGAGTGAACAGCATTCTATTGTCCAGCAGGATATACAACTGGAAAAGGAGGTGTGTTTGTCTTAAAGGGAGGGGGGGGGGGGGATACCTGATGAAGAAACCTGGTGCTCCAATGTTATCCACATAGTGTCACTCTTGACACTCTAGGGAAGCTTAGCATTGACACGGCCTCTGTACTGAGGGTTTCTGGGAGTACAGGGGCAAGAGTCACACAGAATGAGGAGGTGTAGTTAAGTAGTAGTCTGTGTCTGTGGAGAAAACACCCATATTGATCAGATTCCAGCTCCAATAAGGCACGAAAACAAAAATGAAACGAGGATTTATAGCATAGGCTCTCAAGCGAGGAAAGAGGCTTTAAAGGTGACCTTATTTGTCTTCAGTCTAATGTTCCTGGCAAGCCCTCATTCAACCATGTTTCCATAATGGACCAAGTCCCTCATTCAGCCAAAGTCTATAAGTGATACAGGCTTAGCCATTCTCTGATCAGTAGATAGCTAATTTATTTCCAGTTCTTTGCTGCTACTATAAAAAGTGCTACTATAGATATTTTGGGGTATGGAGGGCTTTTCTTCGGGGTATGTGTTTTGTAGAAGAATTTTTGAGGCAAAAGGTATAGACATATTCTTTGCATAATTCCAAATACATTGTTTTCCCGTAACATCAGTCCACAGATCTACAAACAATGCATTCATGTTTCTGTCTTTCCACAATCCTTTTTTTGTTTTGATTTAACCTCTTGTTTTTTTTCTCCAGTTCGGTGAAGATTCATCAACTTCCAGTATGATGTCTGTGAATTTAGATGTTCATGAAAATCAGAGTGATCTCAGCCACTCCTCAAAGTCTTCCCCTGTGCCCCATTCTGTTCTCTGGGTCTGGGGCATGGAATCAGATGCATATAAGGTAAGTTCAGAGGAAACCCCTCTTCCGAAAGCAACATCATTTAACTGCTGATATCCAAAACAATTCAGTAAGCAACATACACACTTGTGATGTCCTTTGCTAGGTAATAATTATTATATATGATTAAAAAAAAAAAACACAATCTCCATCCTTAGGACCAGAGTCTTGGTGGAGGGCAGATGAAATAAGTCCAATATATTAATAAGTAGGATATAGTATACTGATGTGACATAGTAGACACTTAGAGAAAGCAATAGGAGGAATCACTTAACTTTTCATAGAAGTGTTTGTTGTTATGCTTAATCTGGAAAGAAGATTTTAAAAAATTCATCCCTTTGGATTTTCATATCATATTTCCCATTTCTAAATATATTCCTCTCCACACACTGGGCCATCTCTTGAAACATATATTAAAGGAGACCAAAAAAAACCCCAGGTCAACAAAACTAATATTATCAACCATATCTGACAATATATATGCAATATTCAATCTCCATGATCTCCCACCTGTGGGAAGAGGTACCTTTTTGCTCATATTACTCTTATTGATTTTTTTTATAACATTATCTTCAATTCTGAACATGTCTCTCCCCTTTTCCCTTCCCAGTGGGGGCAAAATTGTTTTTTCTGTTTTAATTTGTTTCTTTTTTTTGTGGGGAAACAGTTTGGCGAAACCAGTTAACCATCATTCATATTTGATAGTCTGTGTGACAAGCCTTGCCTATAATCCCTCGCCTCTGCTACAGAGGGGAAGTAGTACCTTTTAATGGGACCTTCTGTCTTCTCTCTCCTTGGGAGAGATGCCTAGCAGTGGTTCTTCGGGTTCAGAGGATATGACTTTCAGTCACTTTGTTGAACATAGTTTCAAATTCTTTCCAGAAGGATTGGACCAATTCACAGGTACACCAGCAGGAGAGAACCTAGCAAAAGAAGGATTTCTAAGACTGAGATATTAAGGGGAATGTGTTCCAAACATTGGGGAAGAGTACGGGGTGTTCAAAGGAGGCAGCCTAAACAAGCAGACAACATGGAGAAGAGCTCCTCCAGCTGGGCACTCCTCTTGAAATTCCTGCTTCTGGGGAAGCTGAGGATGGCAGATCACTTGAGCTCAGGAGTTCTGAGCTGTAGCAGCCTAAAACAATTGGGTGCCCACATTAAGTACAGCTCTATTATATAGGATGAGCCCTTAGGAACAGTGCGAGGGAGGAGATGGGAACCTTGCATAAAGAAGGGCTGGGCAACCCAAGTGGGAAAATGGAGTAGGTCAAAGCTCTTGTGCCATTCTGAGTGGCACCTGTGCCTCCAGCCTGAGCAAAATAGGGAGAGAGAAGCAGGGGGTGGGGCAACACTGCAGGATGGCATCAGGGATCAGTGGTACAATTTGGCTGGAATAGAGTTTTTAAAAGAAGAAGAGTTTGAACTAAGGCCACAGAGCTTGACAGAAGCCAGATTATGGAGGGCCTCAAGTACTAGGCATTTGAATGTTATCCTTAAGCCACAGAAGATTTTTGAGAAGGCTGATATCAATCAGAACAGTGTTTTAACAATATCATTTGGTAGGTATATAAGACATGGTTTGAAAAAGGAAGAAACTAGAGTCAGGGGGACCATATAGAGACTATTTACAACAGTTTAAGTGATATGAGGCCCAAGCCTCGGGGATTAAGAAGAGAATGTTATCTAGAAAATGGGAAGGGAGTGTGTGCACATGGGACAGAGAGAAATACCTGAATTTTGGACATGTTGTGTTTGAGGTACCGATAGGACCTACAGGAAGAAATATCTGGCAGCCCATTAGTACGATGGGCCAGGTGCTCAGAAGGTTCCTTTGCTGGTCGATCTTAAGTTCTGGACGCGTGTGCAGATACTTGCATTGAAACCTTAGAAGTAGATGACTTTAGGGGAATTGTGGATAGGGACTAAGGGCAGAACCTTAGGGGACATCTGCACACAGGGAATGGGATACAGAAAATAAACCAGCAAAGACCACCAGGAGTCAGACAGAAGGAAGACTCAAAAGGAGCGATATTAGCAAGGCCGGGAAAAAAGTTTCATCAAAGGACAAGTGGATAAATGCTACACAAAAAGCTCTGAGCATCACTAGTCACTTTGCCATGAACTCGACCCCATATTTAGCCATGTAATCTCTTAAAAGTTTGTGGAGAGGGGCAGCTGAGTAGCTCAGTGGATTGAGAGCCAGGCCTAGAGATGGAAGGTCCTGGGTTCAAATCTGGCTTTAGACACTTCCCAGCTGTGTGACCCTGGGCAAGTCACTTGACCCCCATCGCCTACCCTTATCACTCTTCTGCCTTGGAGCCAATATATAGTATTGACTCTAAGATGGAAGGTGAGGGTTTTTTAAAAAAAAGTTTGTGGAGAGAGAGCCAGGCCTAGAGTGGGAAGGTCCTGGGTTCAAACGTGGCTGCATTCCTAACTATGTTGCTCTTGGGCAAGACACTCTTAACCCCCATTACCTAGCCCCTACTGCCTTTTTTTTTTTTTTTTTAATTATTAAACCCTTACCTTCTGTATTAGAATCAATACCATGTATTGGTTCCAAAGCAAAAGAGTGGTAAGGGTGGGCAATGGGGGTCAAGTGACTTGCCCAGGGTCACACAGCTGGGAAGTGTCTGAGGCCACATTTGAACCCAGGACCTCCCATCTCTAGGGCTGGCTCTCAATCCACTGAGCTACCCAGCTGCCCCTTCTCTACTAACCAATCTTTTGCCTTGAAATCGATACTTAGTATTGATTCTAAGATGGAAGATATAAAAGAAAGTTTGTGGAGTTATAAGAATATGAATTTGTCCTATTACCATAGATTAGAAAAATGTTTTATGACTCATTCATTCCTCCTTCCACCCTGCTCCCCATGGACATACCATGACATAGAAAATACTAATGATGCCAGCTGTCATTTATTTATGAATCACTTTGAAATTTGCCAAGTGCTCCATGTGCACTTCTGCATTCGATTGACAATGCCTTTGCTCAGACAATGCCTCTCAGCTTGAGACTGAACTAAAAGTTTGTCATGCTGATGTTAATATAGTCTACAAAAAGTAATCTTCTCTCATCTTAATGTGGTTTGGTTACTTTATCAGTTCATTTAAGGAGGTTAATGAGACAGTTTATTAGAATAATCTGATGGAAAACTTCCTTTATTAGGACAAGCAACATATTCTGTGGCCCAAAAGAACAGATTGTGCAGAAAGTTATCCTTCAGTCCCTCCTGGTGATGAACTGCCAACATATTTCTTACCTCCAGAAAACCGAGGACTCAGGCAAGTGATGAGAGATTTGGCAAAGCTCCTGATTCTGCATGATTAGTCATCTGACTACAACAGGCAGTTTCTTTGAGACTGCCAGCCTTCTTTTAAGATGGGAAACATTTGTTCTGCCAGGGCCCACACTTTTGTTCCTTTCTTTTGTGGCAGGACTCGGACAGAGATGGATCTAGGCCTTTTGGGAGGAGAGCCCCATTCCCCAGACTGCTCCTCAGCAATTGGCATCCGAAGCACCCGAACCCCCTATCTTGAATTCAAAGAACTAGACAGTCATCTGGATCTGAAATTCAAGATGCCAGATGACTATGCACGACAAGTAAGACAGACCGTGTTTGGCAGTAGTCACTGTTGTTCTGACTTAACTCTTCTCTAACCCCCTCTTTGACAGAGCTGTGAATAGGAGACCCAGAAGCAGAGGGTCACAAACCTTGTGAGTCAAGGGAAGAGGGGACGATACTCAGGTTCCACTAATGCCTGTGGGCCCAAAGGCTGCTTCCTCCAACTGCTGCTTCCCTTTGACCCCAAACACCAGGAGGACCAAAGTGGTCTTTTTCTCCAGCCCTTTGTACCATCAGATTCCAGGGTTTGGGAAGAGATAGAAGAAATATTCTTTCCTAGTGTTATGATGAATGTCCGTGGGCTTATTTTACCTGAAGTAATGAGAGTGCCTATCAGTTAGCGTTGCGGCATGGAAAATATTCCTACTACTTTGTGTAGAGAGGTTGCTATTTGTTGAGTGTCCGTAGGGTGGAGGTGAGGCAGTGGCATCACACACACTCATGCTGACCCTTCCCCCAAATGAAAACAATCCTCTGCTGGTTATATAGCAACCTGTGAGCAACTACAAATTAATATAAAGCAGTCTGTATTAATCATAGAGGCATGTTAATTCATGAGAGATATGAGTCCGTAGGCTGTAGACTTCTGGTTAATATCCAAGAAGGATCACAGATTTATATCATTTTAGATGCAGCTTTATATAAAATTTCTCAGTCAGATCTTGGCTTCCAGGTCATGAATGAATAAATGAATAAAGGCATAAAATAGACTGTCTTTTAGATTTGCAGATAACACAAAGCTGAAAAGGAAAGCAGAGTCAGGAAACAAAAAGATTGCCACAGGCATTAGAATGAATACAAGATGAAAATGTAGTAGAGTTAGATTTGGGTTCAAAAAATCAACTTTGAAAGTGTAAGATTTCAGAAATTTGGTTAGATAGCAATCATCTTATAAAAGGTTTGTTAGTGGACTGCAACTTCAGTATGATTCAACTGTGTGATGTGACTCCCCAGAAAACTAATGCTTTCTTTTGGCACATTAAAAGAAAAGATGCCAAGAAAAAATTCTGAACTAAAGTGGTGAATTCATACTTTCTAAGCTTTCAGGAATAAGGAAGTAGAGTCTCCTTGTTCTCTCCCTAGTCAGTGTTATATAATCTGGAGTATTATAGTTAGTTCTGAGCACACACAAAAAAAGACATTGATAAATCCAAAGAGTATCCCAAAGAAGGCCACAGACAGGACCTTGCTGAGGCTTAGGCTATTAACCTGAATATGGGTTTAAGGAACTGGGGATATTTAGCCCAAGAAAGAGAAGACTCAGGGAACATGAGAGCTGTCTTTGTATTTGAAGGGCCTGCCTATGGAAAGGGGATCTGATTTACTGTGTTGGGCCTCAGAGCGCAGAACTAGGATCTGTGTAGAGTTACCAAAAAGCAAATTTAGCTTGATATCAGAACAAATTGCCCAACTAAAGTGGTCTACAAGTGCAATGGGCAGCTCAGGAGGCTTTAGGCTCACCCTCACAGGTGGTCTTCAAGCCAAGGCTGGATGACCAGGATATATTTTAGATGGGCTGGACTCACTGAATCCCCTCCAGCCTTGGATTATTGTTATTCCAGCCAAAACAGAGATATATTCAATCTTTCTTTTTTGATAAGTTTCTATTGATAATTCTTTGTTTTTATATCACCTACACTTCTCAGTTTATCCTTCCTCCCTCACTTTCCCAAAGAGCCATTACTTAAAAAAGAAGAATTTTTAAAGAGGAGGAAGGACTCCAGCAATACTGGCTAACATATCTAAAAATCTGCTGCCATCTGTAGTGTTTCACACCCATAATCCCACAACTTTGCAGAGAAGAAAGAGAGGGAGGTGTGTCTTCTCCTATCTCTTCCCTAGGGCCACGCTGAATCATTGGAATGTCACACATGACAAACATTTTTAGTTGTTCAGTTGTTTTTGTTATTTCCATTTAAATTGCCCTACAGTTGGATCATTTCTTATCAGAGAACCCCCTAAAAGCAACTATTTTTTAATCAGCATATTGTCTTTGACATCCTTGCTTACATGTCAGTGTCAGCGTAGGAGTGTTAGAGCAGGTGCATTGGATTTAGAGATAAGAGGGACCTTAGAGTTAATCAAGTTTTCCCCATTTCATTTCATTCCCCTCTCATTCCCTCATACCCCTTCTCATACTCCCAATAGTAGTAGCAGAATCTTGACTTGAGCTTAGCCCCTCAGATTTCAAATCCAGGACTCTTCCTCCCATCATACTGATCCAGCATTGTAAGTGTTCCAGATAACTCACATGTCCATCGCGCTTTTAAGGTTTGCAAAAGCACTTTCTTCACAGTCCAAGGAAATTAGTTTGTGTATTATCACCATTTTACAGATGAGTAAACTTGAGGCCCCAAGAAATTAAAGGAACTGCCCATGTTAAATCAGTTAGTGTCTGAAGGAGGCATTGAACTTGGTCTCGGGATTTCGGGGCCAGTGGTCTTTCCATTATATTATGCTGCCTCACCTATTTCTGAGAAATCTATTTCAAGAGCCCTTCCCTTTGGGAGGGAGGCGATTTGGTTATGGAAGAAAGAACACTGACTCTGGAATCAGGAATGGGCTTCAGATTCCCCCTAGGCCACTACATGTAATCTCTCTGAATCTCAGTTTACTCAACTGTAAAATGATGAGATTAGACTGGCTGGCCTCTGAGGTTCCTGTGAATGTGGCCATATGTGGCATTTTTGTCCCCAAAACCCTTTGAAAGTTTCTTCCTTGTTGTTTTAAGTGTCAGCTTTGTGCTTTTCAGATTTTGCTTTCCCGTATTAATAACTATACTATCACAGAGGAAGAAATAGGAACACTCTTATTTCACGCTATCAATAAGGTGAGTAAAGATTACCTTTTTATTTGGGAACCTGAGACTTGAACCTTTAGGAATGACAGCCAAAAGCCAGGTTGAAATAAATAAAACCCTGTCTGGCCATGGTGAGTGTGCTTCCACTAATAGGAAATTCTGGGCCATGTGTTTGGTTTTCTTCCTTAGCCAAATGAGCCTTTGTGGTTCATGTTCAACGAGGCTGGACTCTACTGGCGAGCCTTGGGGAACAGCACTTTTGCCATCGCCTGCTTACAGAGAGCTTTGGATTTGGCTCCCTATCAGTACCAAGATATTCCTCTTGTGAACTTAGCCAACCTTCTGATGCACTATGGCCTTCACCATGAAGCTAGCAAGCTGCTCCTCCAGGCTTTGGCAATCAATAGCTCTGAGGTAAGGTTTTCTGTTTCTTGAGAGCTTCCACATGTATATATTGGCCTACCCACAGGGGCATTTTTCCCAGGCAGTGCCTCTGATTTCCAGAAGCTCTACGGATTAGACAAAGACTAGTTTAGGTGGATCTATGTGTAGTCTTTTGTTTCCCTTTGAAAATGAATGGAAGTTATATTGGCGCTGTTTTTTAAAGATAGGTCTAAATGAGGATGACACAACAGGTTACTTACTGCCTCCCTCACAGAGCTGAAATCTGCATCATTTGATGCTCTTTCTCACGTGACACATTATGGCCCCCTGCTTAATACCGGGACTAGTTTTAAAAACTTAGTTTGGGGAACTCTTTTATCCTTACAAAGCCAAGCTCAACATGTAAAATCTATATCAGCTTGGGTACTCTCTTAGGGAAGGACCAAGAGAGGGAGGGAGGGATAGATGGAGAGAAGTTGGCTCAAAAAAGTTTTTTTAAAGATTAAAAATTGTTTTTTCATGTAATTGAGGGAAAAAATTAAATTAAAAAAAAAAAAAACAAAGCCAAGCTTAGCTAATAAGAAAACACAGGTATATTTACTCATCTATAGCGTTTATTCTCTGACCTCTAGCCCCTACAACGTTCAGCCAATTCCTTTTATTTGATAAATGGATGTGTACTTGAAATAAGAAAGTATATAGGGTCTCAGTGTGTAGGAGTGATACTCCCAGAGATGCATAAAAGATAGCAAGGGGCAGTATGACATGATTGAAAGGTCAATTGATTTGAAGTCAAAGGGCTGAAATTTTAATATTCCATCTGGTGCTCCCTTTGGGACTTTGGTCAAGTCATTTCTTGGCTCCAGGGCTCAGTCTCATTCTCTAAAATGGGCATGTTTGGACTGAAACATCTCTATGGGCTCTCCCAGCTCCACATGCCGTGATTCCAAGTATTTTTTTTTAATGTAAAAAAAAATTAAGTAATACAGAAGGAGATTTCCCCCCCAATAATATACAAGTTAACCCCTTTTCAAGTTTTAAAAAATTCAAGACTCCTGCAAGATGCAAATCTAGTTGCCAGAGAAACAAGGAGTAAGCACTAGAAGATATGGCAAAGTAGGGACCCCCTCCCTGGGGGTAGGGGTAAGGGAACACAGCAGAGGAAGAGTCAGTGTATTCTCCTCCAGAGAGTTTACCCATTGGATCCACAGTCTGTCCTGTCCCTGTTCTATTAGGGCCCTTTCCCTATTCTGCTTTAACATGTCAAGACAGTTCATGAGTGCATGGAGTGGGCCATCACTGTCCTCCATCTTGTGTGTATGAAGACTTTGGTAAAGTCACTTGACTTGGAATCTCCTGGGAGCTCTTAGGCAATTTTTTTCCTCCAAACTGAATGTCATCTTAAAATAATTAGGCAAAGGCAATCTATGAATACTAATACCCATTTAATGAAGTAAATTACCCGCCCCAGCCCATTAGCATGGTCATTATTCTGGCTAAGTGTTCATTGCAGCACTTAGTATCTTTATGCAAACTCTAAAGATGCTTTGGGAAACCAAGTGTCACTCTTAATTGTGTGTTAACATTTAAGCCACTAAATAATATTTAACCTGTAATCTGAAGAGAAAAGTATCTTACAGCTTGAGCTGAAGTTGGGAGAGTTATGCTGTCCTTTGGCTTTCTTACAGTAAGACATTTCTTATGAGTAAATACCAATGTGTTAAATGTCAGCTTACTGCTGTAAAATTGGATCACCAATGGCACAAATTCTGTTTTCACATTAAACTTTTGTCCCAGTTAATTGAATTAGTGTTGGAGGAAGAAGAGAGTGAGCAAAGGGCATGAAGTAATGAGCAGGTTAAAATTCAGTTGTGCTTCCTTCAAGTAAGGAATTTTTTTAATGGTGCCATAATCTTGTGTAGAGTAATAGATTAAATTGGTAAAGTGAGCAGCCAGTGTGATTTTTTTTTTTTTTTAAACCCTTACTTTCCCTCCAAGGCAGAAGAGTGGTAAGGGTGGGCAATGGGGGTCAAGTGACTTGCCCAGGATCACACAGCTGGGAAGTGTCTGAGACCAGACTTGAACTTAGGACCTCCCATCTCTAGGCCTGGCTTTCAATCCACTGAGCTACCCAGCTGCCCTAGTGTGATTTTTATGTGGCTTTCTACCTCAGTTTTCCTTCCTTCCTGTTCCCCTAATCCTTCATTCCATGTACAAAACTATGAAGAAAAAGAAGACTCTGTTGAAACAGTCCATGCTCATTACCTTTTGTGGGACTGTGTATTATGAGGACTAAATATAAACATTCTCTGAAATCATTCTTTAAAATGGTGATTTATCCACATAATCACAAGAACATTAGGTCTGAATGTTTTTTAAAAGGCAAATGGCTCACGAGATTATTTATTGGCTGCTTTTCAGAAAAAAGGTAACCCCTGTAGTCCTCCATTTAGAAACAGATAGTACCAGTGAAATGACCACTGATTGCAAACCTTTCTCCTGAAGCCCAGTTTCTCAAGGGAAAGAGGCCCAGCAAGTGTTTTGGAACCTGAAGAAAATAAAGAATTCTCTACCTTATTTACTTGGTTTTCTTTTGTTTTTCTTTCTTTGCAGCCTCTGACCTTTCTGAGCCTAGGAAATGCCTATCTTGCATTGAAGAACATCAGTGGGGCAATTCAGGCCTTTCGGCAGGCTCTGAATGTGACAACCAGGTGCCTGGAGTGTGAAGGCAGCCTGAAACTGGTCCGCTGCATGCAGTTTTACCCGTTTCTGTACGCCGCCCCCTCATCCGCGTGCAGTGGTAAGCAGCTGCCAAGTGCTAGCCAAGAGGCAAGCTGAGGCCGGCTGGCTGGCCTGTCTACCAGCCTTGCTGGGATGGACAGGCCTGGGGTGGGGTTTTCCTAAGAGTTCTCTGCCCTTCGTGATGAGCATAATTATAGCAGTTCTTGAAGTTTTACTACTTAAAGTTTCTCTTTGTGAAGTAAAACTGTGAGGTGAGGCTTGGACCCAGGTCTTCCTCCTGGAACAGTGAAGTGCTTAACAGACCCCAAAATTGCCCTTTAAAGGACGAGGCCGAAGGCTACCGTTGCTCCCTTTAAAGTTGTAAATTGTAATGAGAGAGTGTTAACTCCCTCCAGTAAGGGGATGTATATGGGTGTAAAGGCAAGAAGTCCAGTGTGCCGTAGACAACTGAACTAAAACTAATGTCTCTCAAAACAAGAGAACTCTAGTGCAGACTCATCCATCAGAACCTCTTTTATGCTTCCACACCAAGGGAGAATCCTTTATTGCTTTAATCTTCAATCTGTAAAAATCATGATTGACGGGGCCCTCTTAAAAATACAGGCACCACTTGACGCAGGCTCTTTCTGTGAGTGCAGAGCTGTTTGTAACCAGCTTTAGAGACAGAACCATGATCCTAAAGGGAGGAATTTACTAATACTACTTTTCTTATTTAGATCCACTTAGCCCAGTTGGTCTTTGTTTATTTTTAAGGCCTTTCACAGTTTAAATTTTGAAAATATATGTAGGCATTTGAGTAAAAAAGGAGACAGCTGGTGAAGAGGTTTGGCTAGAAGCAGAAATGAATGTCATGTTAATGACTAAGAACTTTTTTTTATCACTTGGATGCATGGCAGGCTCAGATAAACTGGCAGTCAGGAAGAATCCCTGCTCCATAAAGCAATCCTAGAATTTTAAAACTGGCGTCCTGGCCAACTTTCATGTGACATAGAAAGAAAATGGTTCCCAGAAAAGTTATGTTTTTTTCCATGACCTCACACTAATTTAGTGTCAAAATTAAAAGCAGAATCCAAATCTTTTGACTAGTCCACATCCTTTTCCACTATACAGAACTCTTCAATATGTTTATAAATCACAGTCTAGTAGCATTTGAGTTACAAAATGTAGCTATATTTTTGAGCATCCAAGAAAAGCAAAAGACTTGGGACAATAAAGGTGCCAAAATAGAGGCTACTTAAGAATCCTAAAGAATACAGTGTGGGCTTTTAAAATTTCTGTTATGTCTTTCTTCCACCGAGCTGCTCGTGGAAGGCCCCACCATGGGTGCATTCTGTGAATCTTCTTTCTAAAAGCTGTATCCCTTTGGAAGAGATGGGATTGTTTTTTCCCTTGGTATTGCAGTTTGAGATTTCATCTTAATAGTTCTCCTCTCATATATCAAGAAAGAAAATGGTTTGGTCTTGTATTTTTCCCCAAGGATATTGCCAAGTCTCTACTTGCCTAGTACAAGAAACATTGCATAGAAAATGATTGCAGCTCAGGTGTGTATCGAGTCCCTCCATTCTTGACCACAGAATTAAGTCGGAGCAGCCCCGTAGTGAGCAGCAGTGTGACAGGAGTATGAGGAGGAGGAACTTTCCGTGGGTTCCCTCCTTCAGACACCTCATCCCTTTGCTAATGTGCTTCTTTTGCATTTTGGCATTAAGGGTGAACCATGTGATAAGGAGGGTAGTTTCTTAGCCTTTTTATGAAGTGTGTTGGTTATATTTGAGCAGGTAACCAGGCTGAGGATAGCAGGCCCTCTTGTGAATTTTGAAGCAAAACTTATATTGTGCTCATCAGAAGAGGTCTCAGTATGGCAGACCTCAAATCTTGTGGTGATCATGATGATAATCCCAGATGTTCATTTAGCACTTCCCAGTTTTCTCAAGACTTTCATGGACATTATGCCATAAATCTGTCCTTGCAACAGCCCTGTGAAATACTCAGGGCAAGGATTATCATCTCTCTTACATTTATCACCTAGGAGACCCACTGAGACCCAGAAACTTTAAGGATCTTGCCCAGAGTCACATCTTTGGTCAGTGGCATAGCTAATAGTAGAACGCAAGACTGCAGAATCCTGTTATACTTTGCTTTGCTTTTTGGACAGCTACCGGACTCTGCCATTACCAACATTTTAGCACCCTGCACTCTAGCCTTCTGGAGGGTTGTAAAAGATTGTCATCATTGATAGGAAACTGATTTTTGTCTGTGGTTCTTCCTTGACCAAATGTCTGCCCTTTCCCAATTACTCTACTGACCTTTCTCTTGGAAAAATTAAGAAAGTAAAATAGCCTTTAAAGAAACCAGGATCCTATAGCTGTCATGTGAATGAGTCTGTGAATTACAGTTCTTTCTAGAAGTACACGGTCCACTCAGTTCTTTGTATCTGCCCCCTTAGAGGCTGAGTCATCTTAGGTAATATAAGAAAACCTCACTAACAAGATGGATTCAGCAAGGAACATTTCAGCACTGTCATTTAACGATGAATGTCAGATGCATCTCTGTCTCCTGGCTTACTGTCTTGGCCTATTTCTTTTTTCTTTGGGGGGTTGTTTATTTTTTTGCCTTACTGGAAGATTTAGTAAGCTGTTGTGTTTGCTTGCAGATGCTGGCCTCAGGCCAGTAAGACGTAGGTCAGGTCCTGCTTCTGACACATACGCCCTATGTGACCCTGAATCTAAATCAACAGTTACCCATCTGAATCAGTCAAACCAGCACCCCTTTATTAAGTACCTACTGGGGGCCAGACACTGTTCAGTGCTAGGTGGGAAGGAGTTGTTTTTTTTCCCACCAATTCCCTACACCATTGAAATACCAGATCCAGACTAACACATGTCCATGCATGCATAAACATATATGTCCACACATGATCATCAGTAAAAGAGAGTGGGGAAAAACTTAACCTTCAAACCCACAAAACAAGAGCCACACCTTCACCACTGTAGGAGAGCATTTTTTTTTCCCTAATAAATGTACGTATGCATACTGGGATTAAAGTTATTTTTATGTTACATGCAGTCAAATTAGCATTTTAAGACTCAGAACAATAAAACAAATTTGGAAACCCATTTTTAAATTGCTTTTCTAACCACTTACTAATTTTGAACAATCACTGTTTGATCTTCCAAACTTTTGTCTTAAAAACTTTTGATAACCCAAAAATACTGATTGGAATTTTTTTTAAAACAGCTAAAACACCATAGGCCATTTCAGAGAACACAAATTTAGCATTTTAATTGAGGAGTGGATGGAGTGAAATATACGGATTTTGGCAGTATATAGGGAAGTGGGTATTAATGCTGTCTATATATGGTTTAGCCTCCATAAATAGCTTTCACAATTGATTCAATCAGCCTGTAAATAAATTACCTCAAAATATCATGAAAGAATTAGTAGTGATTCAGATCACTTATATAAATCTTCTCAAACCAATGCAAAATGATTTTCTTTTATGATTTTCCCAAATTTCTGACCCTGAAACTATTTTTAAAACTCAGTGTTTTGAGAGAACAGTGCCATTGTCCAGCCTCATTATGTGTTTGTCATGTATGGTTACGTGTTTCTCATTGTCTTTCACTCAGCCTTAACCAGAGGCCAAATAAATCTTTCTTTTGGAGAATTTCTTGTATATAGTTTTTATAGCTATATCACCACTTTAATTTCAGGGATCCTAGGAAGAAAAATGTGATGGAGCCATTTCGATTTGTCCAGCCTATAATCTGGCAAAAGGGAGAAGTTACACCCTTTGTCTTTGATAAGCATTTCATTTTGGCCGTTGTGAAAGGCATACTAGTTGTCCCATTTGATGAAATCTTTTGCTTTTTCATCCAATGTGTATATGGAAATGGGCCAGTCACTTTTTTGTTTCCCAGATTTAGCTAATGGATGTATGAAACCTTAAAATAAACAGAACAAAAATACATTAGCACATTTCCTACTCATTGTCCCTTTTTTTTTCCCTTAAATGAACTGAACTATATATAAGACTATTTTAAAAAGCTTAATGTCAAGTAAAAGTTGTATTTCAGGGCCCATGATGCCTTACACTAAAATTCTGAGAAGGAAGAAGGAGAGACAGGAAAGCTCTTACCCAAAAGTGAAGGAAAAAAACTAATAACCTCCTTTTCTAATGATCAAGAATTGATGAGTTAAACCATATAAGCATAAAAATCTTGCTCTGCCCTAAGGCTCTGCTAATTGAATACAAACCCTGGGAGGGCTTAACAGACTGGAAGAATTAAGCATGGGTCCATGGATAGTCTAGGTTTCTTTTTATGAGGATCAGCCTAGCCAAATCTAGAGGCTCATCACCAGGGAAATGACCATCAGTTGATAAGATAAATGTTTTTGGTCACAGCAACTCATTAAACCATCTAAAGTGTAGAGAGATTGCCATCTGCATCAGTGAAGGGCCTTACCCAGACCAGGGAAATATAGGTCCTTGGTCCAGTAAGTATGAGGATAGAGAGTCAGTAAGGAGTAAACTAAGTGCCTGGATAGCTGTCCAGAGGTGAGCAAAAGCCGTCACCCAAAGGATGATAATTACCTCGATATAGATGGTTTTCTGATGGTGCATTATCTGACATTATTTGACATTTTCATTAAATCTATCAGCTTGACTCCACCGTGGCAAAGCTCTCCGTGCTGTTCCATGGTAATCCATTATGTCTGTAGCATTTGCATGTCATTGCTTCATTTCCTAAGTACTTTACAATTTCTATTAGATTACAAAATGCAGGACATGTTGAAAGGACAGGTATATTAATAGGCTTCATTTAAAAAATCAACCTATGGTTCCACCACAGCAATCAGTCATTCCGCTGAGTGGTTTATGTTTCTGTTTTGAAAACGGTGACCTTTGATTTAACTTTGGGAAGATTGACTAATGTCAGTCAGTCTTGGCCACCCTGGAAGACTTCCCAACTCCTACTTCTCTGTAGACCATGTGCATGGAAAGAGACCTAAACTTCTCTTCTTAAGTCCAAGCAAACTTCTCTTGCCTGTGCTTCAGAAGCCATTGTCGTCGGCAGAGTCTTATGAAATGGCATGTTTTGATAAGCTTTATGTGGCAGGCAAACATGCCTTGTGTGAATTCTTAATGCAAACTGCAGATTCTTTGCCTCCTTTGCCATCTTTTGACCTTGGCCATGACCGTGAGGTCGTACTGTCTGTCTGCTTTTACAGATGATGAAATGGCCGTAGGGAAGGGTTGGGCCCCTGATTCACACGTTTGCCCTGCAGAAGTCTAGCTGTAGATGTGGCAGCTCCTGACTCGCAGGCCTCTTGCCCCTCAGCCACACGGCCCTTTGTTTTTCACGGACCAGAGTTGTTCTCTCGGTGGGCAAATGGTGTACTTTGACCAGTAGACTTCCCCTTAGAGCAGGGGTCAGCAATGTACGGCTCTCGAGCCATATCTGGCTCTTTTGAGGGCCAGCTATGGCTCTTTCTGCAGGAGCCATAAAGTCCATTTTTTTCAGGCGCTGTTACAGAAGTGCATTGTGAGCACTGCACGGCTCTCACGAAATTACATTTTAAAAAAGGTGGCGTTTATGGCTCTCACAACCAAAAAGGTTGCTGACCCCTGGTTTAGAGCTTCCATTGCCGGGATGTTCTGATGCAGCTGCACCGTGTGTGGGCTTCGGTACAATGTATACATACAGACTTGCATCGCTGAATTGTACAAGTATGTTCCAATCATGTGCATGTGCTTTTTTTCCAATCTAGTTTGCAGGTGATTTGTTTACCCTGTCTGCATTTCATCAAAATGTATTCTCATAGCACAGTGTTTCCATATTCAAATTTATTGTTTACATAAATCTTTTCTCTTCCTATAACTCGTTTCATTGCCTTCTGTCCTATTATTTTGGTCTGTGTGTTCTTCGCCCTTGTTTCTGTACTTCCAAAAGTGCTTGCAGCTTAAAGCATTTGTGCAAATGATCCAAATTTTGGGGAAAAAAAAATTTTTCCTGGTTTCTGGTGCCCCCTTGTGGACTGCCTCACACACATTACCCATGATCAGAGGTCTTTGCCATATTCTTCAAAATAACAGTAGAGTTTGCCTTTTTTTTAAAAAAATGTGCTAATGCTTCCTTTAAAAAATATATTTTATGAGGGCAGATTGGCAACTCAGGCCAGGCCTAGGAATGGTCCTGGGTTCAGATTTGACCTCAGACACTTCCTAGCTGTGTGACCCTGGACAAATCACTTAACCCCCATTGCCTATCCCTTACTGCTCTTTTGCATTATAAAATATATATTTTTTATATATTTCTGCCTATAAAACATATATATTTTATGACTGTCAGCACACCAACAGCATGCCCACCTCCCTGTGCTGCTAGCTTAAGTGATTTGGCTCACTGACGTTATATCTCAGGGCCGCCAAACTCCTCCTGCCCCAAACTGGTGAGGAGTCTGTGGGCAGAGCCCAGGATGCCAGTGGCGCATCACAAGAAAGTCAACAGTGCATTTTCACCAACATACTAGAACCAAACCTACAGTTTAGGTCCTTCAGCCAGTTGCTGAAACACAACTCACATGGTTTAGTTATGAACAGCTCCTGTAACCTCAGTTGGCCCAAGGCCTACCATATCCTGGATTTCTCTGGCAGATTTCTTTGGTTCAAGAGCGCCAAAGTTTTTTCTCAGTTACATCCTTCACAAACACCCCATATCGAATAGAGCAAGGCAAGAGAAAAAACCATATTTTATAGCTGAAGAAACTGAGACTTGGGGAGGTCATTCAGGCAGTCATGCAAGCCAGTCAAGGAGCTCTGGTTAGCATCAAGTGCTCTTACATTAGTAAGTCCTCTTCTGACTATGGCAGGGTATTTCTAAATCATTGTCATAAAAATATCATGGTGTAACACTCAAGAGACTCCTCTTCCTCATGGTGAAGACATTACATTTTAGAGGAATGGGGGGAGGAAGAGATAAACATTGGTTTGATTTATATCTCCCTCAACATATTCCATCCACATTGTGGGATCCAGGTGAAATAGTAGGGTTCCTAGGTCAAGATGAGAGCTAGCAAGTACCTCCAGAGCCATCCAGTGCACTACCACCCCCTTTTTTATGGAAGAGGAAACATGCAGTCATTGAAATGATTGGAGGGCCTCATCAAAAGCATCTTTTAAAAAATTCAATCCCCAAAATTTGGAATGTAACCTTGACCACTTCCAAGCTTCTAACTTGGGATCACTGGGTGTTGGGCTTTTCTTCACACCATTGGGCTGTATGCTGAGGACCTAGTAGCTGGCCTTGTGATGTATTGGCTTAATATCAGATCTTCCTCCTGGGCTGTCCACCTCTTAGCTTCTTATGCAAACTATAAACTTAGTCACCTCTAGTTTTCAGAAGATTGAACAGTCTCTGCAGACACATTTCCTCTCTTCTCAGTGATTATCCTTTTTCTCCTCTAAAGAGGCAGCATGGAATTCTGGATAGAAAGCTAGAATGGGGACTGGGAAGACTTGGGTTCCAGTCCAGCTTTCACTGACTGTGATCTGGACAAGTCTTATAACTATCTAGGGCCACAAGCAGTTTTTAAGACCTCAAATTAATACCCATCTTTATGGACAAAGGGAAGGGAATTTTCTTTCTGGGAATCTCTGCCCCAAAGAAGTCATAACACTAATCCAAAAAAATAAATAAAAGATCGAACCCACATAAATGCAGTTCTGCAATTCAGAAACTGACTTCTCTCCTGTCTCTGTTTTAGAGCAAAGCTATTTTCTACATGGTTTCTTAACAGATTATTTATTCCAAGAAACTGACTTTCTTGGCACCTAAAATTTTTTCAATCCACCCAGAGATAATAGAACCTTCACATAATTGCTAAAGATCGAGAATGGACCTGTGGAGTAAGAAACTCCCAGATAAGGAAACTCCCTCTACCAATACAAGTGAAATTCAAATCAAAATGGCAGTCACAAAAAACATACATAAGAGTTTCTGCAGTCCTCCACATTGACTTAGAAAACCAGATGTGTGGGGACAGCTAGGTGGCTCAGTGGGTTGAGATCCAGGCCTAGCCTTCTAAGGCAGAAGGTAAGAGTTTAAAATGAAAACAAACCATATATGTTGAAGTATGTCTTTTCATGACATTAAAATCAGAAAGAAGGGGGCAGCTAGGTGGCTCAGTGGATAGAGATCCAGGCCTGAAGTAGAGAGGAACTGGGTTCAAATATGGCCCGGGCACTTCCTATCTATGTGACCCTGGGTAACTCACTTAAACCCAGTTGCCTAACCCTTCTCAATTGACTGCCTTGAAATCGATCCTTTGATCCTTAGCATCGATTCCAAGACAGAAGGTAAGGTTTGTCTTTCTTTTTCTTTTTAATCAGATCAGAACTACATTTTAATCTGGTTTGGGCTGGGCTTGGGCATGTTGTGAGTCTCATGCAGCCCACGGGCTGTGCTTGACACCTCTAGCCTAGAGCATTGAGAAGTTAGCCAACTTGTCTGAGATCATGTGTGTCAGGAGTGAGGCTGGAATGCAGATCTTCCTTCTTCCAAGATAGCTCTCTAGCCATTTATACTACACTGCCTCTTGAGTATTCTTTTGAAAGAAAGCTAAATTTAGATGCTCAGGGAGCTCAATGGAATAGGCTCTCAAGGCCACTGCAACCATAGAAATTGATGTTCGGAGACACCACCACTGCCCCAAAGCTGTCTGAAGAGTCTTCACCCTCTACGACCGGCTCAGTAGTTTAAACACATTTTCAATTAAGTCAGTCCTATCTGAAGTCCAGTTTCCAAAAATGCTGCTGCTTTTCTGTCATTCAATCATATTTCATCTTATTTGATTAACTTCAGTAGTTCCAGGGACAAAAAAAAAACTTTCCAAAAACAAAACTGGAGGCCATTTTGAAGGATTACGTGTAAGTAATTCATTTATCCAATGAAAACTATCTTCAGGGCACTTAGGTGACTGTGATTGAGAGCCAGGCATAGAGATAGGAAGTACTGGGTTCAAATATGGCCTCAGATACTTCCTAGCTGGAAGATCCTGGGCAAGTCACTTAACTCCAACTGCCTATCCCTTACCACTCTTATGTCTTGGAACCAATACTTAGTATCAATTCTAACACAGAAGGTAACAATTTAAAAAAAGAAAAAGAAAGAAAAGAAAACCTGTCTTCATTTCATGGACTCTTTGCCACAACTCCTTTTCTAAAATCTTACAAGGAGAAAAGAAGGCCTAGTCTTGATTTCAGGATTCCAGTCAAAATGAATATTCCAGCAGCAAAAGAATCTTGTGTAGGATCTGAATGGGGAAGTCGAGCTTTTGGCTACATCATGCAGCAGCTTTCATTCACTTACCACCATTTGCAGTTGAGAGCAAACCAACCCATGCTGCAGAAAAAAACAAAAACAAAAACAAAAAAACTTCCATCCCATAACCCAAGACCAGTTTATCATCTTTGACAGTATGTTTGTCTTCAGAGCTCTGGCATCCTTATATCTCAAGCAGATCTGATTTTCTAGAATTTTCAAGGCTAGTATATGTAGTTTGCTGTATTTTATTACGAAGCCCCCCACTTCTCTAGAATTAATCCTTAACTGCAGAGGCCTTGGTAGTGTTTTAATAATGGAAAATCCCACTAGTTAAGTCCTGAAATATTTAAAGTGTGTAGTTGGCAGCTCACCAATGCTCCTTTCCTGCCTTCACACTCCTGGGCTTATCATCACATTTATTTTCTGCAGGGATTCCCTGGCTGGGCTCCTGGAGTGGTTAATCCTAATTCTGCCTACACGACACTCTACCCCCACAAAATTTAAAACTGCACGGCAGTTTCCTTCCTCTGTCTCCATTTGAAAGAAGTTAGTGCATCAGACTTCTCTTTTGTAGACGTCAATAAAAACAAGTTTCTATATTGATGGCTGAGAGAAATAGAAAGAATCTAGTATTGATACAGGGGAAAACTCCATTCTTGCTTGTTAGCATGCGATTGTGGCTCAAAAATGGGGAATTAAGGGGGCAGCAACATCCTAGCCCCACCTGGTCGGTCAGATTCCTCTCCTCCTTATCAGAACTCAGACAGGCCATCAAACCTCTCTGGGCCTTCTTCTCTTGAGTCGTAAAAGGAGGAGGTTTTCCTAGGTGGTCTCAAAGAGAACATGGTGCAGTGGAAAAGAGCCCTGATTCTGGGTTCAAATTCCAGCTTTGCTCCTTACCCTGTGACCATGGACAAATTACTTAAAAGAAGTTAAGCTAGCTAGACCTCAGTTTCCCCTTGTATAAAATGAGAGTTTAGATGAAGTGGCCTTCCGTTCTTGAGGCTTTGATCCTGTGATCCCATGCTAATTCCAACTCTGAATCCTCTGACCCTCAAAGTGATCTCTTGCTATGGAGTGATACAGTTCCACAAAGTTCTCTTAAATTCAGCAGCCAAACCATCGTCTCACAGTGTAATACTTAAGGCATGCTATACCGTTTCTCCATATACCTATTAACAGTGACCCTTCAAATAATATTGTCCTTTTGACTTCACCTAAGGTTGCCTTAGTTATGCAAAATTAGGGATTTCAAAAAAATATTATTATTATTATTTAGTTTTCCTGGGAAATACCAATTTGATATTTAACAATTTTAAAAGAAACTAAATATCCAAATAACTGTTATTTCTTACTAGTGATGATAATAGTGATATAAGAGGTTCGTCAAAGTATCAGCCATGACATTTTTAACATTTTAAAGAAAACCTGTCTTCTTTGCACGAGCTCTTTGCCACACTCGTTTCCTAAATCTTACAAAGAAAAAAGAAGGCTGACCCCCCCACACACACTCCTAACTTTGAATCCTAAAGTAAAATCAGCCCCATGTTTAACATTTCATTAAAATTAGCAGTCATCGAGGCAGCTAGGTGGCTCAGTGGATCGAGTGGCAGGCCTAGAGACAGGAAATCCTGAGTTCAAATATGTCTTCAGACACTTCCTTGCTGTGTGATCCTGGACAAGTCACTTAACCCCATTTACTTCGTCTTTACCACTCTTCTGCCGTGGAACCAATAGTTAGTATCAATTCTAAGACAGGGTAAGGGGTCCAAAAAAAAAAAAAACCCTACCTGCCTTTAGAAATAAACCTCTAATTCCAAAAGCAAAATACACAGGCCATCTTGCTTGCTGTCACTGGGTGATCCAAATTTCTTTGATTCAATAGTTTTACCAAGAATCCCCTTCACTTTGCTACCCGATAGCAAACATCTCTCAAAGACCATGTTCTTGGGAGTAGGCCCCAAAGGATCACAAGATCGTAAATGTAGAACTGGAGGGACCGTGGAGGCCATCACAAACCCCTCCCTCACTTTATAGATAAGGAAACTGAGGTTGATATCCGTTAAAAGACTTGCCCACTTTCATTTCACTATCTGAGGCAGGACTTGAATTCAGGTCTTTCTCGAAGCCTTTTTATAACAGAGTCACCCATTAGCAGGAATTTGCAGAGCTGCCCATGATAAAGGACATGAGAGATGGTGGATGGGTTGTCTGAGCAGCAGCATTTAATCCAAACAGTTTGAATAACTTGGTTCTCTTTAACCCAGACCTGCTTCACCCGACTCCCATCGCCCTTGCTTTGCAGTCAGTGGTCCAGGGGGGATTGAGATGGGTAGCTCATCCATCAGAGGCAGGAAAAGGGCCTTGAAACTTAAGAGAGGTTAGCACCGGCTGACTTTGAAGTGGTTCTCCTCATCAGCGAGGATGCCACGGCATTAGCCTGTCACCCAGGTATTAAACGGCCACACTCCCCTGGAGGATAAGGAATTAGGAAGCTACAGGCCTTTCAAGGGAGCTTTATTGGTTCATTTGCCCAGCCATCTTTTAGGGGAAATTTCCTAATGCATGCACACATATTCTCCCTTCACTTTTGCAAAAGGAAACCCAAGTTCTCTTCAAGGTCTTCATTGAAATTCAGGCCACACGACTGCTTCCCCTCCCACTCTGAGTAGCACCAGGGCACCCCGTGAAAGGCATCTCCAGTCGAATTTTCAAGTCTTCTATCTGCTGACGGGGCTGGAGAGTTAAATTTAGATGTCTTTCTCTCTGTTTTGGGCCCCATTCCCAGACAGCACCAGGAGCTCACTGTGGTTTCTATACCCGTATCATAAAGGACAAATTGTCATTGATAGCTACTGGTGACAGAAGAGGAGAGGGAGAAGAAGGGATGAAGGTGATATTTATTATTACTAGGCCTCCCCAATAGGTATTACAGCGTGTGTTTTTTGACTCCTGCAGGTACTTATCATCTTCAAAGTAGGAGCAGAAGTGGAGGGATATTGTATATTTTGTCTATTTTCTGTTATTTTGATTTTTTAAACCCTTACTTTCTGTCTTAGAATCAATATAAATATCGATCCCAAGGCAGAAGAGCAGTAAGGGCTAGGCAATTGGGGTTAGGTGACTTGCCTAGGGTCACATAGCTAGGAAGTGTCTGAGTCCACATTTGAACCCAGGACCTTTCATCTGCAGGCCTGGTGCTCTACCCACTGAACCTCCTAGCTGCTCCTCTCTTTTGGTTATTTCTAAGGCAAGAGAACCATAGTGAAGGTATGCCATTTTTCTTTAATTTTCAGTTTCTCATCATTCATCCCCTAAGAATAGCATTGCATTTTGGGGGAGTGGGGGGAAAGAAACGTAGATATATGTAATATCAAGATTATCATTTATTCAGCTTTGAACATCTATTTTTTTTTAATATATATTTTTTTAAACCCTTGTACTTCGGTGTATTGTCTCATAGGTAGAAGAGTGGTAAGGGTGGGCAATGGGGGTCAAGTGACCTGCCCAGGGTCACACAGCTGGGAAGTGGCTGAGGCCGGGTTTGAACCTAGGACCTCCTATCTCTAGGCCTGACTCTCACTCCACTGAGCTACCCAGCTGCCCTGAACATCTATTTATTAAGGATCTACCATGGCCTACGCACTGTCCTATGAGCTGGGAATACAAAGACAAAAATGCCCACAAGGACATTTTAGAGTGATGCAGCATTTGCGCAGAAAAATAAACACAAAGTATATGAAAATTAGTACAAAATACTTTCTTGGCAGGAGGCGGGGAAGAATACTAACAGTTGGGGGCATCAGCATAACTTTCATTTCTTCAGTCAGCTGAAATGCTTTTATTAAGTATCTGCTACATGCCACATACTGGGCCTACAACATTTGGATCCAGAAAGGTTTCATGTAAAAGATGATGCCTGGGGGGCAGCTGGGTAGCTCAGTGGAGTGAGAGTCAGGCCTAGAGACAGGAGGTCCTAGGTTCAAACCCGGCCTCAGCCACTTCCCAGCTGTGTGACCCTGGGCAAGTCACTTGACCCCCATTGCCCACCCTTACCACTTCCACCTATGAGACAATACACCGAAATACAAGGGTTAAAAAAAAAAAAAAAGATGATGCCTGAACTGAATTTTAAAGAAAGCTAGGAATTCTGGGAGTGATAAAGGGAAAGATACATTATATAGGGATGGAATATTACCTAAAGTGAACAAGAATCTGGACTTGGTATCTCTTACTGACTCCAAAGATAGGATTCTTCCAAATAAAGAAAAGAGCATTTTTAGTGGGATACCACAGACCTTTTAGGGCCTTTAAAAATTGCCTCCATGGGGCAGCTAGGTGGCTCGGTAGATAGAGAGCCAGACCTGGAGACAGGAAGTCTTGGGTTCAGATGTGACCTTAGACACTTCCAAGCTTTGTGGCCCAAACTTTACCATTCTTCTGCCTTGGAACTGGTACTTAGTATGATTCTAAGAAAGAAGGCAAGAGTTTTAAAAGAAACACCTTTATCCTCCACAAATAGAAATCTTTTAAATACAAAAAAGTAACTCTGTGCCTCGAGATACCCAGTTGAAATTAATACTTTTTAATAAGTTCATCAAAACACTAGCATTTAAGCCCATTTGATGAATGTATAGCATTGATTCATCTGTATTCATTTCCATGGCTTAATGCACCAGCAGCAGTTGAGTCTAATTGAAGGAAAGTTATCCATCCAAAAACTTTGTCTAACTGGCAGAGAGAGACAGAGACAGAGAGAGTGAGTGTGTGTGTGTGTGTGTGTGTGTATGTGTGTGTTAGGTATGCATGGATACACTTTGCTAGAAGAGGGGGTTTCTCCGTTGTTCATAGTTGCTCATCATATCCTGCTTTTAACTTTGAACCAAAAAAAAAAAAATTCAGCCCGATTCCTTTCCTTAGTCTCCTTTGCCAGTTCACTGTACTGCAGGAAACCTTTAGACCCTTTTCAAGGGACTGAGAATATGTTAACTCTGTAGTCTTTGCCTCATCTTCTCATCAAGGGCCTTTTTAGAACCAACCCCTGAATTTCACCATCCAAATTGTCCCTTGAATGGTTTTCTTCAAAGCTGCTTAAACTTCATTCACTGCCAGTCCCTGCTTATCTGGCACCAGCAGGTCACGAAAATAGGGAAAGTCACGAACATGAAAAAATAATGAGCCATGAAAAAATAAGGAAGGAGAGCTAGAGAGGAGGACATGAGTGCTGAGCAAGCCCTCCCAGTTCTGCTGCTCTTGTAAGACTGCAGCCAGGGAAGGAGAGTGCATTGGGAATACTGAAATTAAGCCATTCTGGCTCTCTTCTGGCCGAAAACCACAAGGGTCCAAGATTGGAATATGTGTGATGGTGAGGAGCATAGAGCATGTCTAAATGGGGCCCTGAGCTACTTGCTTCCAGGGAACTCAGTGAACCCCAATCTTGGTGACTTCAAGAGAAGTCAGGAGAGTGAAGGCACAGGATGAGGATTTCACTAGGTTGATATTTAACAAATGAGATGCCACACTTTTTGCCTGTTAAAGAACCCTCCTGATTTGGCATTGAGGTCTACGTAGCTCTTAACAGATGTGATTAAAGTGCTTGTCTTGGTCCCATTTCCTAAAAACACTGTTCTTTAATTGGAGAAAGGGAATTTGCATCCATCCACTCACCTCTCACCCAAAAGGTGCTTATTGAAAGGACATCAATGAGGCAGGTAGGTAGCACAATGGATAAGAGCATCAGGCCTGGAGTTGGAAGGACTTGGGTTCAAATGTGGCCTCAAGCATTTCCTGGCTTCGTGACCCCGGGCATGTCACTTAACCCTCGTTGCCTAGTCTTTCTCACTCTTCTGGCTTGGAATTAAAACACAGTATTGATTCTAAGATGAAAGGTAAGGGTTTAAAAAAGAATTGATACTAAGACAGAAGGTAAGGATTGTTGTTTTTTTTTCCAAATCAGTGATTTTTAAAAATCAGTGATGGAGCCATGGGATTCTAAATAGTGTATAAATTACCCACTCCTGCAGCTGCTTGGGGACACTTTTTTTGTGTGTCTGCTATGAAAATGAATTAAGTTTTAAATCCTGTGAAGCATCACTAGATTTGAACTCACTTAAGACATTCTTGCATTCCCATTTGGAGAAGCTCTCCTTGGGAGCTGATTGGAATTTACTTTCCACATCTGGATGGGCCAAGTTGATTCGGGCTTGACTGTGCTTTCCGTAATATTTTTATCACCAACCTGGCCGGGTAGAAAGGGCTAAAGAGTCCATGTTCCCAAAATACTTACACAAGTCCCACACTGACACCTCGTTGTAGGGTGAAGGTGGCTGGCTTTTCAGATATTAGGGAGTCTAAGCTAATGAAGTCTGAGCTCCAGTGGGTCCAAAACGGATGCCACAAAAGCTTCGATGTGGTCTCAGCATCAAACCATTTGTTCTTCAAAGGTCGGCCTACCAGAGTGTGCGGAAAGGCTTTTGACTTTCTGCCAGTGCCTGGACATTAGGTGATGGATTCTTTCTCTTTAGCAGTGGTGACTCAAGGAACAAAAAACCCTCAATTTGATGTGGTGCCCTCTTGTCTACTATGATAGAGGCAGAGTTATGGGAAAGAGGACCGGGGCTGCCAGCAGTTTTTAGAACATCTATAAACATTCATTTCATTCTTGGAACTTGAAATGTGAGCTCCTGGTCAAACACAATTTTTAGGGGCCTCTAAATATGTGTGCTTTGTCAAGTGATCCCTAAACTTACATACTACTACTAGAGAGAGACCCCCTCAAGCATAGTAGGTGAAGGAATTATGGGAGGACAAAGACAGATCACATGGGGTAAAGATGTGTTCATCTTTATTTGCACAAATTTGGACTCAATGGCGAGATCACAGTATCTGTACAAAAAAAGATCTGCTGTATGCTAGGCCTGTTGGCTCTGTCCACTTTTCTGTGCCCTTAGTAATCGCTAGAAGGACAGACCAGAGTTAAGAGGGTGATCCTCAGTTTTTGATGCTTGCCCCAATCATCCTCCCCCCAGTATCATCATGCTGCCATCTATGTGTAATAAGGAAAAAGCCAGGATGAGTAAGCCATGGAAATTAGAGGCAGCTAAACTTTTCTTTTTTAAATCTAAGCCATTCTTTGGCTAGTCTTAACTAGAACTGAGCAGAAAATAACTTCACTGGAAGATGAGGTAGATGAATCAGGTATGTCTCTGCTCCTCTGAGGACTCTTATCAACTTGAGGTAGACCTCAAGTGTCCCTAGAGGGGGATGCTTATTAGCTCTATACCCACTTCAAAGTCAATGGAAAACCTACAACCAACCATTGGTGGGCTATATTGAAATCATACTGCTCAGAGTCCTAAATGGTGTAGGGAGACTCGCCTATAACTTAGCCACCCTTCAGTGTGCTGGGTTCTCTCCCAAAGCATCCATATTTGTGTCACTTTTATCTATACCAGTGCTACTCCCCCCAGTAAGGGTATGAGAGAAGAACGTGGTGTCAGAAAGAAAACTGGATCTAGGATCACAGGAACCATAGACTTCAAAATGGAAGAAGCTTCAAAAGCCTTTTGATCCAAGCCTCTCCTTTTTTACAGATGAGGAAACTGAGGCCCAGACCTAGCTGAACAGTATTCTGCTAGCATGCCAGGTTTTTGGAGAACTTGCTTAGTTAGACCCTACAATAATGGGAAACACCTGTCACTTGCAAATCAGGGGAGAAAGGGGGGACCTCTTCTAGTTATTAGTAGTTCTGAATTTTGGATGTTTTCCCTCCATGTGTAGTGCCGAAAAAGTATAGGGTAGAGAGAACAAGGCCATCAGTTTTATTCGGTTAAGTGCTACTGCTTGACACTAACTTTTCTGAGGTCAGAAAGGATTAAGTGGTAGTGGTATAATTCAGATCTGAACCCTCTGACTCCCATCCACTATTCCTGGGTTCAAATCCCACCTTTGACATTTATCATCTTTGGTCAAATCATTTTACCTCATGGGGCATCATCATGAGGGCCTTGGTCTTAATCAGAGGTTCTTAATCTTTTGTGTGTGACACAGACATCTTTGGCCTAGTGAAATCTATGGATCCCTTCTCAAAAAAAAAAATGTTACATGCATAGAATTATAGAGGAAATTAGTTATACTGAAATACAATTATCAAAGGAACAGCTAGGTGGCACAGCAGATAGAGCACAAGGTCTGGAGTCCAGAGGATCTGGGTACAAATCTGGCTTCAGATACTTCCTAGCTGTGTGACTCTAGGCAAGTCACTTAACTCTATTTGCCTATAGCCCAGGGGTCGGCAACCTTTTTGGCCGTGAAAGCCATAAATGCCACATTTTTTAAAATGTCATTTCGTGAGAGCCGTACAGTGCTCACAGTGCCGCTCCTGTAACAGAGCCTGAAAAAAATGGACTTTATGGCTCCTGCAGAAAGAGCCATAGCTGGCCCTCAAAAGAGCCAGATATGGCTCGAGAGCCATACATTGCCAACCCCTGCTATAGCCCTTGCCCTTCTGTCTTAGAATTATTATTAAAACAGAAAGGAAAGGGGTTTTTAAAAATTAAAACACAATTCTCAAAATATTTTTTTATTGAGTTCATAGATGTGAGGTTTAAAACTAGACTAAGTGATTTTCCAGGTCCCTCTTTATTTTTTTTTTTTTAACCCTCACCTTCCGTCTTGGAGTCAATACTGTGTATTGGCTCCAAGGCAGAAGAGTGGTAAGGGTAGGCAATGGGGGTCAAGTGACTTGCCCAGGGTCACATAGCTGAGAAGTGGCTGAGGCCAGATTTGAACCTAGGACCTCCCGTCTCTAGACCTGGCTCTCATTCCACTGAGCTACCCAGCTGCCCCCTTGTTTAAATGTATTTAAATTTTAGTTTGGGGATAGCAATTAACTCTTCTCCTTTCACATACATCCCAAATACATACATACCTACACGTGTGTATACACACACACACACACACACACACACACGCACAGAGCATTCTTCTCAGGGATTTTCTTGGCATTCTTTCACCTGCATTATTTTCATTGACTTTGCTGGGCCTTCCAAACTACTGCCCTCCCCCCTTGATGATGCCACCAAAAACTAGCCTCGGTAGGAAAAGGAAGGAGGCTTCCTTGGACAGAATCCTTGTCCTGGGTAAGCTGTCCTAGGTCCTGAACTCAGCCTGAGTTCAGAAATCTCTAGCTATCAGCAAGTAGCCAGTTGTTTCCTTTTTTCCGATACATGTTGTTCCCCTAGAGAAGAGAAGATCTTTCAAGTCAGGGCTTCTGTTTAACTTTTAAATCTGCCTATTTTGTAGCATCATCTCGTTGCAGAATTAGCAGCAGTCAGGAGTTTGATTTCCTTCACCAGAGCGGTTCCCTGGCTTGCCTTCCAAGGGCTTGCTCCTACCTCCTTTTTCCTATCACAGCCTGCTCCCAGCTGGACCTATTCAGAGCATCATCAATGTTGAGCTTCTAGTCCAGCCTTCTCATTTTTCAGGTGAAAAAAAAAAAATGAGGCCCAGAGAGGTCGTCGAAGTAGCTAGCATCAGAGGCAGGAACTACATCCTGGGCCTCCAACTCTCCCATTGCACCCGCCTGTGTGTGCTCTCCCCCCTCTATTTTAGTCCCAGGGAGGCCTGTGCAAATGGAAGAGGCCAGTTAAGTGGCCACAGCACCCCGCTACATACCTGTTTGGCCTTCACACCCATTGCTACAGAAGTGGAGCAAAAGAATAGCTCAGAATAATAATCATCCAGCAAGTACTCTTGTCTGTTCCAGACAAATGCAGTGACTGAAGACAATGATGGCTGGCATTGATGCAGTACATTAGGGTTTGCAGAACACATTCCCTAGAGGATGTCATTTGATCCTCAGAACAACTCTGGGAAGTGAGCACAATGTTCCTGTTTTAGAGATGAGAAAAGTGAAGGCGAGAGGCTGGCGCACAGTCAGTCAGCTAATATGGGTCTGAGGCAGGATCAAAGCCCAGGTCTTCCTGGGTGTGAGGCCCACATTCTTCTCTGCTGTATCACACAGCTTTTCTGAAGGCCATGGTGCAAATGTCGGGGAAAGGGAATGGACCTGGCCAGTGAGCTCTTCCCATTGTGTGTGGAAAGGGAAAAAGAACTGGATTCGAGGTCAGTCCTGCCTCTGCTGTTCACTCTGTGTAAGCTTCCTTCTCTGAGCTTCAGTTTTTTCATCTCTAAAATGGGAATGATCAGGCCTCTTGGTTATTGGGGAGCAGGAGGTATATTAACACTCCAGAGAAATGAGCTAGAAGGAGGATCTTACAAAGCCTGGCCTCTAACGCAGATAAGAGAGCAAGAAGTTGAGAATCCAGTGCAGATTTTAGACTGTGAAAGCCTTTTTCATTGAGGGGTTTTTTTTTAGACTCTCTCTTGACTCATTTACACCACTAAGAGTGTGACAGCCAAGTGCTGAATTCTAACTGTGGTCTATTTTCTCCCAGACGCAACACTTTGCAGGTCAGCCAGTATATAGTCACTCCCTGAAAGCCTCCCACAGAGACTCCATGGCAGTAATTGTTAGATGGACGCAGATCCAACAGAATATTTCCTTTTCGTTGAAATTGAGGACCTTAGGGGCAAGAAGGGAGGGAGGGAAAGCGAGAATTTGACTCAAACTTTCAAAAAAAAAAGGTTAAAATTTTGTTTTTTTTTCATGTCATGGAGGAAAAAATTAAAATATTAAAAAGCAAAAGAAAGAAATTAAGGACCTTAGCAATCCTCACCAGTAGAGTTTCATCCAAAAGCAAAGCATTCTGCTTATTGCCGTGTTATTCGAGAGGAAGGACAGACTAGAGTGCAGGGCTGAGAGTCAGGACCTGAGTCCAAATCCCACCTCAAATGCATAAGAGCTGAGTGATCCTGGGCAAGTAACCTAACTAACCTCTAGGTCTGTTGATTGGTGAAGTGGAGATGGAAGCTAAAACCCAGAACACTTACCTTTCAGGGCTGTTGTGAGGATCAGATAGGATCGTATGTGTAAAACAATTTGCAAACTTAAAAAGAAATTTAATTGTTCTCATTTTTACATATGGCCATCCCAGAGGCTTTGTCTGATTTTAGATACTATATAAATAGCAATTATTATTGCCAATGATCTCAGTCATGCCATTTACCAAAAATCCTATTTTTTAGGCTAGTAGTTGAATGTTACTTTACAGATAAAGATACTGAGCACAGAGAAGGGGTTTGACCTCCCCAAAGTCACCCAGCAAACCCGGCAGGTGATCCAAGATGAGCACTTGCCAGTTATAGATAGCCCCTTCGACTCTGATGCTGCGATGTATAGGAAACTCCTGAAAAGAGCAATTAGAATGGGACTGACCCCCAAAAGAGATTTCTTTCATCTGTGGGAGCTATACCTCCTCCAGTTCCTCTAGACCAGTGATGGTGAAACTTTTAGAGCCTGAGTGCCACATGTGAGCCACCCCTTTACCCCAGACAGGGGAGGGAGGAAGCGCTCCCATTGGGCTGCTGGGCAGAGGAGCAGGTGATGTGAGAAATGTCCTCAGGTGAGGTGGTGAGGGGAGAGGGAGCAGCGCCCTCCTGCATGATCCAGCACGCAGGCCATAGGTTTGCCAACATGTGACTAGAGGAACCTTTCTTGGCAGTAGGTGCCTGCTGAGCCCATGGAGTCAAAAACACTCTTGTTTCTCGCAGCAGAAATTTCCTGGTAGCTTTTTAATGTAATTTCTGTATAGAAATCTGAAACAATTGTGAGAATTGAGTGGGTAGGAAAAGGA